>NW_026571115.1:4815500-4838639 GCF_026225935.1 Boleophthalmus pectinirostris | reverse complement strand
TAAGCCTTAATTTTCAAATGTTTCCTCTTGGTTGTAAATCGGACTCAGGGAATTCCACAACTGTCACCAAGCGACCGTAATGCACACTGCAAAGATTTTAAATTTTATATCAGCTTATTCATCTTGTTTTCAGATTTATTGTCTACTTACTAGACCAGAAATGCTTCATTCTAGTCTAAAGGTCATATATTTTAGCTTATTTTAACTTGTCAAGTAAAATGATCTTGCTGCATGGAGAGATCAGTTCACTACTTTAAGTCATTTTCTGATTTAAGTGTTTATATGTTACATTTTGGCCAAGCTTTTTGCAGTGACACTGGGCCAAAATTATATATATAAGTAAAAAAAAAAAAATGAAAGCACCTTTATTTTGTTGAAATAATGTTCGGAAGTATCAGAAAATGTGTTTCTTTTGTAAGATAAAAAGAGAAGTGTAACATCTCCATGGAGACAAGCAGGTGGCAGAGTGGACAAATGCTCATTTTTAATCAAGCTGGAATAATGTTGATAATAAATATGTCACTTTTTCTGTACAGTTTCTATACAGTTAACTCAGTCCAATCAGAAAAAACAAACAAACAAAAAAGAATGGGCAAATATCTGTAAATATGAAATGAACGGTCACCTGGAGTGCACTAATCTGAAGTCTGTTTTTAGTTTAAAAGGACAGGCTCACCACTCTGCCACAGTACCACTCAGAGAGATCAGGAGTCTAACCCCCAACCTCCTTCTGAGAATAAGATTATCCATTCTGCAACTGTGCCTAAAATCTGCATCAACCTAAAACATGCACCGAGGCTAATCCTTCAGCGAGGTGCTCGGGATCTGGACTCTGACGGATTCAGTGAAGGAGTCTCCCTCCGTCTGTTCCACCTTGTGATGTCATACAGTAATACAGGAAGTGGTCCAGTGTGTTTTTAAACTCCACACAGCTTCACTTGAATCAGTTGGATGATTTCAGACCTGGAATTGCAAATCTCTACTGAACTAAGGTAGGTAAAAGGAGATGTTCACTTGAAAAATACCACTTCATGACATCACAAAATGGAACAGAGCTTTTTGAGTTTGAATAGACAGATAATAAAGAGTTACTCAAACATGTGTGATTGAACAATAAACAAAACACAACTCTGGGTCTGTTTTTGTGGAGGTAACATCATTATAACATGACTAAGGTGACCAGAATTTCAAACAAAAAATTTGGACATTCCAATTTTTTTTGATGGTTGGTAATAATAAAATTGTGAAACAAGTGCGTAATTAATAGGGATGTAAAAATACCCGAAATATCGTATCATCAAAAGTCTCACAATAATATCGTGGACTGTAACAATATATCGATTTACAATTCCTTTGATTAAATGCATTGTTTTATAGTAGCAACAGCTTATAAACATCAGAAACTACATATCCCATGATTCATTTCAGCACAGGCAACATGAAGAAATACGTTTTTGACTTGAATTCTTGTCATTATGATGGAAATAATTCACACCAAAATCATATCAAGATATTTTAAAAGCAAAAAAAGTGTCCTATTTACAATTATATTAACCTCTTTAGAATATTGCAGTAAATATAAAATATTGTGAGATGCATATCGTGATAATATCGTACCGAGAGATTTGGATATCATTACATCTCTAGTAATTAAGGAAAATTGTTCTGCACTCGGCCCATTTATGAGTCAGTATAGTCACATTTTCTTTGTGTTTTTGTCGTTTTTGAGCAGGTTTTCTGTATTTTACCGAAACAAAAGACAATTTATGTCTCTCTTTTCTGTAGGCAGGGATCAGATTGATCAAAAATAGGGACAACTGGGACATTTCTTGTATAAAACTTGGACAAATCACTGGTTTTGGATAAATCTGTAGGGACAGGTACGGAAGCTGAGAGGGGTCACAACAAACGCAAACGCCGCAACAAATACAAATGCGACAACACGACAAAAAGCCACAACAAACCAAAAAAAGCCACAACAGAAATGACCGCAGGACTCTATTTTAATGCAAACGCCGCAACAATTACAAACACCACAACACAAATGCAAATGCCACAATACATTAAAAAGCCACAACACATCAAAAAGACGCAACACATTAAAAAGCCACAACGGACGTGACCGCGGGACTCTATTTTCCGACGGACCGATCAACCGAACAAGTGGCAAGTGAAGAAAAAGAACTACAACCTGAAAAGTAAAGGAACGAAGAAGTTGGAAACGTAAGTAAAAGCTATTTATTGTTTTATCATTATTCATTTCACGTTGTAGTTCTTCTTCTTCACTTGCTGCTTGATTCGGTCCGTCAGAAAATAGAGTCCCGCGGTCACGTCCGTTGTAGCTTTTTAATGTGTTGTGGCATTTTGTGTTTGTGTTGTGGTGTTTGTATTTGTTGCGGCATTTGCATTAAAATAGAGTCCCGTGGTCATTTCCGTTGTGGCTTTTTTTGGTTTGTTGCGGCTTTTTGTTGTGTTGTTGCATTTGTATTTTTTGCGGCGTTTGCGTTTGTTGTGACCCCTCTGAGTTTCCATAGACAGGGGACACAGGACTCAAAACTGGGACTGTCCCGGGTAAATATGGACGTCTGGTCACCCTAAACATGACTTAAAGCTCACAAGAGTTCATTTTGTGTAAGATTGGAGCGTTAAATATCATTGACATGTCCAAACTACGGCTCGTGGGCCAAATGCGGCATTCAGACAAATTTTTTCTTGGCCCTCAGGCTTCCAGGTGAATTGGTCCAAATGACCTTGCATCAATTAAAAATGAACTGCAAGTTTTTTGAAAATCTACCTTGATAAAGCCTGTATTTAATATTTAGTGTGTGGTTTTAAGAATCTTAGCATGAATAAAGACTGATGACTCATTCTAACGTGTTAAACCTGCACATATTTAAATTCTTCACTGTACTGAGCATCAGTCTACGGCCCTCGATCAGCCCTCTGCTTCTTCTGTGTTTAGATTTGTGGCCCTTGATGAAAAAAATTTGGACACCCCTGATTTATACGACGTGGTGAAGTCCCTGTTTTAAAATCTTTACCGTTCATATCTGCAGCTTGTTCACAGGAAAAGAAAATTCCGGTGTGAAACTTCCTGAGCAGAAACTTCTCCTCTCCGGTCTCAAAGATGTACTGCACCAGGCGGGAGTCGTTCACGTTGGAGCTGTTAAAGCGGATGCAGTACCACTGTTTCACCTTTAAGAGGGGGCCCCGTGCAGAAGGGCTTGGCCACTTTCCGGGTCCCCTCGCACCAGTAGCTCGTGGTGACGGCGGACAAGGCGAACGCGAACGCCACAAAGTTCAGAGTGAGCGCGAGCGTCGCCCTGCGCCCGTGCCTCAGCCTCATGGTCCGGTTTTACAGCGCACGGCTCTAATCCACGTTTATAATCCCGCCGGCTCCCTCTGCATCTCCGTAATCTTGGTCTTCCTTTTGGGATTCTTGGGTCGGTAAACACACATTTTCCAGCCGCGGCAAAACGAACTCGGCTCCATGTTGTCGTGCGTCTCTCCTCTCCGCTCCTCGCCGTCCCTGTCTCTCTCCAAAAAAAGATTGAAAAACTGAGTCCATCCTTCTGTACTTTGCTCCTCCCCTTTCTCAAATCGCTCCATGTAATATTATCCATTTCAAAAAGCAAATTATGCAGCAGGACTCCTACGCGTGCACCAATACAAAAGATTAGAGCGGACTACCGATTTTAATCCTGTATCTACAAGTGTTTACATTTGTTTCAACACTGCCACATATGAATAAAAATGTCTGTAATCTCATGTTAAAGATGCATTGTGGAACATTTCCGGAGGAGGTTCTGTCAAATGCTTTTCTGAGATGTTTTTGTTTTGTTTGGAATGTTCCACAGTGTGGCATTAAACCTTTTCATCTTCATGGAGACCAAACCAGACCAAGTTACAGGTCAGATCTGTGGAGAGGCGACCCCGCTCACAGTCAGAATGTTGTTTTTATGGGTATTTTTGAGTTATAAAACCACCTGTAATTGAATAAATGTAAGGTAGAGCTGTTTAATGTCATAAAATAACAATAAGTTCAAATATTTATGCAGAGAAACACAAATTTATTACAGAAATCGTTTTTAATTGATGAACTCTTTCTGTTACAAAATATTATAATATATTACGAACAACCTGAAACTTTAAAAATGCAATTTCAACACAATGTTTTAACAAAACGATAAAGAGCGTTTGGAAAAAGCCAAGTCTTCATTTGTGCTGCTCTGGTGGGAGGGGCCACGTACAGAGACGCTGGAGACGCTGATATGCTCAGCACCGCAGAAAATTACCAATATTTTTAATAGAAAATTTAATTAAAATATTTTAGAAGAAAATCAGCCAAGGGCCAGATTAAAGGTCTTGGAGGGCCGGATCTGGCCCCTGGGCCATATGTTTGACACCTGATGTAGAGCAATGACATCTCCATAAAAATAAGCAGGTGACAGACCCTCCACCACAGAAGTTACACAATGCACCTTTAAAGATCATGTAAATACACTGTTATACAACGTGTCCCAAAACATCTACATCATTTCAATTATTAATCATTTTTAAATTTTGGCAGTTCTTGTTGAAAGAACCTCAAATTTTCACAGAATGTACAGAAACAGATCATGATTTTATATTTACATTCTATTTTTGTTCTGTTTTCAGGTTGAGCTGTTCACTCCCAAAAAGAAGTCGTTTTGCGTTTTGGAATCTGCTCCACACACATTCAACCAACACTGTGCAGCTTCAATGCAAAAGCTGGAAAAACTTCACCAACTGGCAAACACAGTCCCATAATAATCTTCTGATGTTCAACACCTAAACTGTCCACTTTCATCGATCTAGACTTAGTTGTTTTCAAGATAATTGCTTTTAAAATGATGTCAATTTTGTTGGGACTCCCTGTATTTCAGATATGGAGGAGACATAGGCTAACCACTCTGCCACAGTAACACAGGGAGAACATGCAAAGTCCACTCAGAGAGATCAGGAGTCTAACCCACAACCTCCTTCTGAGAATAAGATTATCCATTCTGCAACTGTGCCTCAAATCTGCATCAACCTAAAACATGCACCGAGGCTAATCCTTCAGCGAGGTGCCGCTGCGCCGGACGCTGGAGTCGGATCTGAGACGAGCGCGCGGGCTTTTGCTAACTAACAACAACTAGCATGCTAATGTGCACTTCCTGCTACTCAGACAATGAAATGCTTTATAATTAGACAGTACACAGCAGACTTATTTTGACCTGTAGAGCTGCTTGTATCTGGGGGAAGACACATTTTGCTCAGATCCAGGGGGAAAATTGAGGACAGGGTTTTTAATCACACTTAAACTAACCTTAAATCACTGACTCTTTGTTGTGACGACATTTACCGTACCACAATTTTTATTTATTTTTTGTTTAGTTTTTTTTTTAGTTTTTTTTTATGTTGAAGTCAGCAAACTTGGTTTATAATTATTATATTCGTTTATAAGTCATTTCAGATTAATATTGCAATTTAAAATTGCACATTATAACAAATGTGACCGAAGACCTTCCAGGGGAAATGCTTTAATGAAATGGACCATTTCATCATAAGTACAAGGGCTTTCCTATTGTGTTCACCTGGCGCCCCCTGGAGGCTGCTGTGGTGCTGCAAGACACAGAGAAAGGGCTCTCCTCAGACTACCCTGACACAGATCTGCTGACCCTCCCTGACCTGTCCTCCTCTTTATCTGCACTGAGACCTCTGACTGAGACACAAAGGAGACTGAGAAGAGCAGTGTAAATGTTGTTGCAGTAAAACTGGAATTTCCCTCGGGCTGGTCTCTCTCATAATGATCCACGGGTGTCATAGATTAAAACGACATGGCAGACACAAGCTTTACCAAAGCAGACTTCTACTAGGATTTTTTTACAGAAAAGAACCGTCCAATCCGATTACAGGGGTTGAATTAGTCCCTTGTACCTCGTGGTTTGATGTAATCGCGTTGTTTCAGTTTGAGACGGTCTCTGTGGAGCAGGACACTGGACCTCCCATCTGCCTCTGCTCAGCCCCTGCCCACGGGCCCCAGAGAGCCCACGCACAGGATTACATCACAACACACAATCATGGTTTGGACAGAGAAGAGGTACTCATGTTTTTAGGTTTATCGGAATTAAATCCAGTACCTGAGTTTGTTTGTGCGCTGCTGCAAAATCTGATCAAAAGCATCAATTAAACCTGCTTCAATACAGCGTTTCATCATCTTTCAGTGTAGTTTCACTGTAGAGCCGACTCTGAAATCGCAAAAGTCCAAATCCATCCATCCATTTTCTTCCACTTATCTGGGATCTCTGAGTGCTTTTCTAGTTTTTCATGTAATTAAGTAAAAGTTGTCTTTCCCAAGTTGTAAAAGCAGCTTTTAAGTCTAATCAAAGTGTTACAGTCATCCACAAACCAGGAAGCAAGGCTGGTGCTGGTGGTGCTGGTGCTCTGTTAGGATGCTAGTTGTTGTTTGTATGACCATGTATTATATGCAGAATTACACTATTTACATATATGCACACAACCATTGATAATTATGTTTATATCATATTATTTAGACCAATTTAAAGTAGATATATTTAAATTAAAATCCAAATATCAATGTATTAATTTATTTATGTATTTATGTATTTATTTATTTATTTGTGGTGTAACTTTTCTGGTGGAGGCTCCGTCAAAAGCTTTTCTCTATGGAGATGTTATTGCTTTGACTGGAATGTTCCACAGTATGGCATTAAATCTTTCTATCTTCATGGAGACCAAACCAGACCAAGTTACAGGTCAGATCTGTGGAGACGTGACTCCACTCACAATCAGAATGTCTGTTTTCTAGGTACTTTTGAACTATAAAACCACCTGTAATTGAATTAATATAAGGCAGAGCTGTTTAATGTCACACTGTGGAACATTCCAGGTAGAGCAATGACATCCATAGAAACAAGCAGGTGACAGACCCCTAACATAAAAAGTTACATAGTGCCCCTTTAAAGATTTTGCAGGGAGGACACTGTCACATTTTAGAATCTGAGAACAACCAAGTCTGTATTCTGTCTCCTTTAATATTAACACTACTTACTCTTTAAGACTTAAACAAACTTTATTGATCCACAAGGGAAATGATCTGGACACAGAAGCTCATCACATCACATCATAATATAATAACAAAGAGTAAAAAAAGGGGAGTATTATCTGTTACATAAGGGTGAGTTGTTGTACAATTGTAGGGAGTATTATCTGTCCCTCTATAGTCTGGTGCACTGGGTGAGTCGTTGTACAGTTGTAGGGAGTATTATCTGTTACACAAGGCTGAGTTGTTGTACAGTTGTAGGGAGTATTATCTGTCCCTCTATGGTGTAAATGATGGAGAACAGTTTGTGTCCTCGTGTCCCTCACTGGGATAAATGTGTCCAGCTCACAGTCGATCACGTGAGCAGCTTTACACATCAGTTTGTGTTTTCCTGGAGCTGCTCCTCCAGCAGAACACAGACAAGTCCAGGGTGTTGGCCTCCACAGACTGGGAGAACATCTCCAGGAACTTGTTGCACACATTGAAAGGCCTGAGTTTTCTCAGAAACGTCTCCTCTCCTTGTCTTGAGTCTCCTCATGCTCTTCTTGTTCACAGCTTTATTGTTGTCCCTCCAGTCCAGTCTGCTGTTCACATGGATGTTCACATAGCAGTCCACTATTTCCAAGGCCCTGGATGGTGAAAGGTTCCACTTGGTCCTCTTCCTCCTGAAGTCATCACCAGTTCCTTGGTCTTGTCAACGTTCAGGAGTGGATGATTTGCCTGGGACCACTCCACAAAATTTCAAATCAGTGTCCTGTACTCCAGCTCCTGTCCATCTCTGATACACCCCAGCACCTGTCCCAGCACCTGCCCCAGCTCCTATCCATCTCTGAAACACCCCACAACTGCAGAGTCATCGGCGAACTTCTGCAGGTGCTGGACTTGGAGCTGTACTGGAAATCATAGGTGTACAGTGAGTGAACAGAAACGGAGACAGGACTGTACCCTGGGGGACTCCTACATTACTGACCACAGTGTCAGACAGGGTGCTCCCTGTCACACATACTGAGGCCTGCTAGACAGGAAATCACAGAGCCTTAACACCATCCAGGTGTGACTGAGCCCAGTGAAGCAGATAGATTACAGCATCTTCCAAGCAAGGCACTGATAACGCAAATTGTAGAGGATCCAGAGATGGTGCCACCAGGGGTCTGAGCTGAGTCAGAACAAGTCTCTCAAACACATTCAGGACATGGGATGTCAAAGCAAATGATCTGTAGTCATTAAGTCAACATCCACATGTATCCAGTGTTGTTGTGCTGGAGTTTTGCCTCGAGCCTCTTCCCAAATGCTTCTTCACTCTGCCTGAGCTGGACCTACAGCTGTAGCTGTACCCACTTCACCTTCGTCCTTGACATCAGGGTTGAAGTAGGTCCTTCAGCTGGCTGGTGATCCAGGGTTTGTTGTTGGAGTAACAGCAGACAGTGCATGTGGGGATGGCTGTATCCTCCATGCTGTTGATGTTGTCCCCATGCAGCTGGCAGAGCACATCCCAGTCTGTGGTCTCAAAGCTCCTGAAGGGCATGGCTGGCTTCCTAACTCCACTTTCTTACAGTCCTAGTGGTGACAGGCTGCCTTTTCAATGCAATGACATACTGAGGCATTAACAGGGCAAGACTGTGGTCTGATCATCCATTGGGGGCAGTGCCACTGTGTGCCTCCTTATAATTGGCATACAGCAAGTCAAGAGTCCTATTCTCCCAAGTTTTACAATCCGCACACTGGAGAAGTGTGAGTCAAACACTGTCCAAGGAAGCATTGTTGAAATCAGCAGAAATCAAAAGTAGAGCCTCTGTGTGTTTGACAGCAGCCCAGAGACCACAGTGTGTGTCCTGTCACAGGCAGCATCTCCATATGCTGAGGGAGGGATGTAAAGTCCAATGAACAGGAGACAAGTAAATTCCCTTGGTAAATAATATGGACGCATTCCCAAAGCGAAAAGTTCAATGTCCGGCGAACAAATACACTCCTTCACAGTAATATGAACAGGATTACACCACCTCTTGTTTACCAAAACAGCAATCCTGCTGCCCTTCTTCTTACAGCTAAGGAGAGTGTCTCTGTCCACACACAGTCTTAAAGCCTGGTACAGATGCACTGTTGTATAGGAAGTTAGTAGGTCTCCAGGTCTCCGTGAAGCACATGACACTGCTGACAGCGTACTTCCTCTGGGTCCCAACAAGCACTAACAGTTTGTCCATCTTATTTCCCAGTGATCTGATGTTCCCATCAGGACTGACGGAACCACAGGCTTGGATTTCCTTCTTCGCTGTTTCACATCTTCTGTGCGTCCTCCTCCGTAGTTCCGCACTGTGGACTTGGACAGTGAAAGAAAGTGCTCTCTGGAACACACAATAGGTCGTTTGGACTCTTGGGTCACACAGCAAAAAGGAAAAAATGCAAAAACACCCCAAAAATATGTGAGTGAGTTTCACTGGATGGATAAATAACTAAAAAATAAAATCTTAAAGTGCAAACAAGAATAGCTTTCAAAGGTAGAGGTCTTTAGGAATTTTCCAGGACCCTGCTGCCACTTCCTCAGGTGCTTAGGGTGTAACGAGTTTTGGGGTTTTGCTACATTATTTTCACTCAACACTCTACAGATTGACTTACATCATTAAAATGGTGGCGTTAAGTCTTCGCAGATGTTGAAGTTTCTGGTTCGCACCTGTGGCGGCTAATCCTCAGACGGCTCATGGCTCAGTGACGTGTGGATCCTCTTATCTCTGCACCGGCTCAATAACTTTAGCAACCCAATCGCTATAATCCCGTAGAACAGAGCTGCTCGGAGGTGTCCCCCATAAACACGCTATATATACAACTCTGCTTTAGTTTTCTGTTTGTGTTTGAGTGTTGATACGTAACAAAAAATGGGGAATACCAAGAGTAGCGCGCTGTCTAAGGAACTTTTAGAGGAGTTAAAATGTAATACGAAATACTCCGAGGCAGAGCTGTGCAGTTGGTACCAGACGTTTTTGAAAGAATGTCCCGGTGGTAAGATCAGCAAGGGGCAGTTTGAAGGGATATACGCCAGCTTCTTTCCGAACGCAGATCCGACAGCGTACGCGAGGCACGTTTTCCGTAGTTTTGACACAAACTCCGACGGCACCCTGGACTTTAAGGAGTACATCGTGGCTCTGCACCTCACGTCTGGAGGAAAGACTCTGCAGAAGCTGGAGTGGGCCTTCGCTCTGTACGACGTCGACGGAAATGGGACCATCAGCAAGAACGAGATACAAGAGATCGTGAGGGTAAGGTTGAGTTTAGGAACTTTTCTTCAAGTCAGTTTTAACGTTATTTCTTGGCAAAACACGCACCAGAGCTCAGAGGTCCTGACCGAGACTAGCTCTCAAGATCTCCCTTTGAAATCTTGAAATATTTTTAGTCAAATGTTAGTCGACTATAACACCACTGACCAATTAATTGACTAGACAACAGCCATACTTGTAAGTCTCTTAGTTTCATCTAATCTGCCCTTTTAAAATTATCATCTGTAATTAAATCAGGTGATGATGCTGTCTTTGTTAGACCAGGTGAGGGAAGAGAGAAGGAATAAATACAAGTAACCAAATAAACTTGCCGATGGTAGCTTAAATCAACTTTACATATATTTCTTTATATCAATATTAAGCCCATGTATTGGCATAAACACTGAGTTTTATTTCTACAGTCTTTGTTCACTTTTGTTACTCTCATGTTGTAAAGTTAATTAATTTAATTAATAATTAATTTATTTTTCCAGTCGATTTTCAACATGATCCCGGAGGAGGACCAGAAGAACCTGGCAGAAGACGAGAACACTCCAGAGAAAAGAGCCGAGAAGATCTGGAACTACTTTGGCAAAAAAGACAACGGTAATTTACACACACGACTTTTAGACTCCTCCTTGGTTTGGTGGATTGTACCTGTAAATATTCAAGATACTGAGTTAAGTGACAGTTTGTGGAAAAAAAACTGAGATGAAACGTAGAAAACTGCAAGATGTGTTGGGTTTTAAAACAGAATTCCCCTGCCTTTGTGATCTACCCAGAAAACTCCATCCACAATGCAGAGACAATTTAGGCACAAAGATTGAATACTGATTAATACTGATTAATTCATTTAGACAAGCTTTGGTCCTTGGCAACTAAGCCCTGATGAAATCCAGTTTGGTTGAAACATGTTGACTTTGGCCATTTAAATAAAGGCCTTTTAACTATATTTTTCCTTGTGCAATGTTTACTTATTTGGAGTGCCTGGAGTCCGTTGTGTTTAAGCTTTGGCCCTTGTTGACATTATGGTTTCTAGGTAACAGTTATAGAATGACCTCTACGTATGTGACATCTGAAGCCTCTGTCCAACCAGGACACAAAAATTATAAACTTCACAAAAAAGAGAAAAGATTTTAGTTCATCTTAAATGTGTTAGTGAAATGTGTAGCCCATATGTGATTTAAGTGTCTCCTGTTCAGTTCATGCTGTTCCTTTTACCTGATTTAAACTGAAAGTAAACACTATAGCCACGTTTTCACTATTAAACTAGGTTAAAAATGTCTAAATCTAAGTATGTGCTGTGATTTCAAGTACTACTGTATTTTTTGGACTATAAGATGCACCGGATTATAAGGCGCAATATCAATAATGTTGAATTCTCTCATCTATTTTCATACATAAGGTGCACTAGATTATAAGGCGCATTAAGCGAAACAAAACAGTCACATAAGTCAAACTTTATTCAACTCATTCATAATAACTCTCAACATTGATCAGTTGTAACACATAAAATACAAAACAATAAACTCACTTTTTCAGTTCATTCCTCCATCATTCATCCATCAAATTCTTCATCTTCAGTGACAGAGTTGAACAGTTTGGCGATTTCAACATTGAGTCCAGATCCCTTTCGTCATTATCCGAGTCAGTCTCGTCGCTGTTACTTCGCTGTTCAGTGCCTTCGTGAAAGCTCGGACGAAACCTGAGACTGATCCTTAGCCCAGGCATTCACGATCCATCTGTAGATCGTGGCATAACTTGCCCGGCGTTGCCTCTCTGTCTTGGTGAATGTGTGTTACTTCGTAATGCTCCGACAATCCATCAAGCGGTGTGGCTTCGTAGTTTACCAAAGTCTTACGAAAACATTTTGACAGTTTTTTGAGCGCCATGTACCACATCAAATCACTTCGAGGTCCCTAAGCACAACCAGAATTAATACATAAATTGCACCAGATTATAAGACTGTAGATTTTTGAGAAAATTGAAGGACTTTATGTGCACCTTATAGTACGAAAAATATGGTACATGACATCACACAGAACTGCCCTGATCACAGACAGGTGTTGCTGATAGAAACACATGTCTGCAGAGACGGAGTTTGAAGTGTGGATACCTGTTCGACCAATCACACTGCTCCTTATACCTCCACACCCCGCCCCTCCTCCCCCCTCAGTCTCAGAGTCTGGGTGTCTAGTCCCACCTTAAACCCGGCCGTTCTCTTGTTGCAGATAAGATCTCGGAGGGGGAGTTCATTCAGGGCGTGATGGATAACAAAGAAATCCTGCGTCTGATCCAGTACGATGAGCCGCAGAAAATCAAGGACAAACTGAAGGAGAAGAAGAACTGACTCAGACTGTCCACCGGGGGCGCTCCCTCACGCTCCAGATGTGAAAATGTTGTGTTTATTTTTTACCCAGAGCTACATCAGGACAAAAACATGGGACACACCAAAAGTTCAACTGTCAAAAATGCCACATGCTGCCATGTTGAATCTCTGTTGCTAATGTAAACAAACATCAAACTAGGAATTGTATAGAAGATTTTGTTTTTGTAAATTTAAAACTTAACATATCCGTGTCCCCAGATACAAGTTTTTCTGAAAACAGTTGTGATGTTGCTTTAGTTTTAATGACATGTAACAGAGAGAGGTTGAGGCTTACAGGGTCTGCACTTATAGATGTTTTAACTAAAACACAGACAAGTCTGGGCAAACATGGGACAAAGGCAGGAAATAGTGGAAATATAGATTTTTTTAAATTTAATTAACAGTGATATTAAAAGTTCATTCTAAACATTTAAAACACAACTTTAAAAAGAGAATTTGAGAGCAAATATTAATAGCAGGACAATCTGTGACACACCACAGGAGTCATTCCCACAATGCCGTTTACCCCTATCCAGGCTGGTGCCACCTAGTGCCTCTGCTCAATTTCATTTCTCTCCAGTGACTAGGTCAGGAATGTAGACCGTGCACCGGCCAATCAGCTGTGAGCTGTGAAGCTATGACGTCAAACTCGTCGCGTCTATCTGGGTCCATTTTGTGGTACAGCACAACAGTAAACAAAGCGTTGAGATGGATGTAGATACAAACTTTGCATTTATTATTGCACCTTTAATTCACAAGTTCACCTCACAGAAACGACAATGCTCGTTGACAGACATGTTCACTCTCTGCTTTGTTTGCTGTTGTAATTACTTGGACACCACTGAGCGTTCTGGTGCATCACATACGTCAGGACCAAATAACAGCGATATGTTAAATTTAAAAAGTACCCATGAAGTGAACCCGGTTGACGAATCAGACTAGTTTACCCCCACCAAACCAACTAAATGAAAAAAAAAAAGGCATTACTGAGATTCTAGACGGGGCATCAAACATGGAGCTTAGGACATGACCGGAGCAGCCCCAGTTACCACAAACTCCACACATCGTCAGTACTGTCAAACACCACATAAAATCTAGTAGCAAACATTCTGAGATACATAATTCTCGCTACTTACAGCCAGCCACCGAAAAACCTGACAGCACCCTGCAGTGTGTGCACCCCTTTCTAATCAGTAATGAGTGACACTGGAAGAGTCACGCACATAGGCAGATGCATTTGCAGCTGCATTACAGTGGGAAAATATAGTTTGACTTCCTGGTTACATACAAAAACATTGATAATGGACAAGTAGTTATAGTTACATAACATTATAGTTAGTATAGTTACAGTTTCAACACTGAAATCCAGTGTGTTTAAACCTAAAATGTGTCTCTCTGATCTGACCGAGCTCCCTAAACCCCACCTCCTGCAGCATCATGAGTCAGTGCTAGTGCAGCCTCTGCAGCTCAGGGAGGAAATGCTGCAGGTTCTGAGCTTCACATGAGGTCTGAACATAAACTGAGAATGAGACAAACTTGTGTGTGTGTGTCTGCAGGTGAAGTTTCTGGAGACACAGGTTCAGTTGTGATTGTGGAACCTTCATTAAAAGCGTAAGAGCACAGGATACATAGAGCTCGTGTAAGAGCACCTGTCTGGCACCTGTCTGGACCCTGTCTCCTGTGTGTCTGGTGTCCCTGTGTCTCCTGTGTGTCTCCTGTCGTGTCTCCTGTGTGTCTCCTGCGTGTCTCCTGTGTGTCTCCTGTCTCCTGCGTGTCTCTGCGTGTCTCCTGTGTGTCTCCTGCGTGTCTCCTGTGTGTCTCCTGTGTGTCTCCTGTGTGTCTCCTGCGTGTCTCCCCTGTGTGTCTCCTGCGTGTCTCCTGTGTGTCTCCTGCGTGTCTCCTGTCTCCTGTGTGTCTCTGTGTCTGCTGTGTCTCCTGCGTGTCCTGCGTGTCTCTGTGTCTCCTGCGTGTCTCCTGTGTCTCTCGTGTCTCTGTGTGTCTCCTGCGTGTCTCCTGCGTGTCTCCTGCGTGTCTCCTGCGTGTCTCCTGTGTGTCTCCTGCGTGTCTCCTGTGTGTCTCCTGTGTGTCTCCTGTGTCTCCTGTGTGTCTGTGTCCTGCTGCAGTCTGGAGTGCTTCATTAGGCTGAGGGGCAGAGCTACTTTATCTGAATTAGTTTGAAAACAATCCGCTTGATCCTCTTAAGATGAAGGTCAGTGAAAACAGCTCTGCTCCCTTCTGTACGCACAAACACACACACACTCACACACTCACACACACACACACACACACAGAGGAGACACACACACACAGAGGAGGTACAGATAATAGTGTTATAATAACCTAAACTACATCATCACATGCACAATCAACATGAGTTAAAGGTAACTTTTCGACTGGAGGTCCGTCACCTGCTTGTTTCTATGGAGATGCCATTTCTCTGTCTGGAATGTTCCACAGTGTGACATTAAACAGCTCTACTTTACATTTACTCAGATACAGGTGGTTTTAGAGCATAGTAACGGGCAGTGTTGGGTGTAACACTCTACAAAGACAGACACACCGGGAGCAGGAGGGGTCCGTCCAGAGGGCGCAGCAGGTGGGCACCCACGGCCCCAGGAAGCAGAGAAGTCCTGGCGTGAGGAGCTGTAAAACACGCCTCAAGTCTTTCCTGGACCCAGAAAGGCTTGAGGCCCGGTCGTGGCGCACAGGAGGAAGTGGGGGCCAGCGACACCCGGGGAGAGGTCTTTCGAGGGGATCCTACAGCACCAAAAGGCTGCCCTTCGTCCGCCAAGTTGAATCCCCCGGGCAGACTGACCCCACCTATTTACCTCTGAACAGCTTCACATCCTCTTGAACTCTCTCTTCAAAGTTCTTTTCAACTTTCCCTTACAGTTCTTGTCAACTCTTGGTCTTGTGCTGTATTCAGCCTTAGATGGAGTTTACCACCAAAAAGTAATAAGTAACGTAAAAAGTGACTTTTCATAGAGAATAACTAAAGTAACGGATTACTTTTTAAAGAAGTAATGAGCTTCCTCAACCTGGCAACGGGTAAACAAATGCTCAACTGCTGAATTGCCCTTTGGTATTACAGGCAATTGCTACGTTTACCTTCGTGAGGTGTGGAGCTCTCCATCTGTCCTTTCTCCTGCTGTCACCGCCGAGCCCGTCCTGACAGTGAGTCCTGTTTGAGTTCTGGTTTAGTCCTGGTTTACTACTGTTTTTGTCCTAGTTCAGTCCTGGAATCAATCCTGGGTTAGTCCTGGTTTAGTCTTAGTTCAGTCAGTGGCACTGTATTTATAAGTTGAATGGTTGCAAAGCAAGTGGCCATAAACCAGACCTAAATAATGAGTGGATAAAAGCAAACTTCAGGCATGTTAGCATGGTTAGCTCAGATGGTAGAACGCCCGACTTTAAGCAACAAAATTGGGTATCAGTGATTGCTTCGAGACTATTCAAAGAACCATGACTTACACAATGATTTCAGAAAACCGTGCCGAAATACATACTTTGTAAATGTTGTGCAGCAATACAGCAGAGATTGTGCTAGTCTCTGACAGTCAGCTGTCCTATTAGATTAAGTTAAGAGCTGTATATGTGCACTAGCTATGAAGAGTTCGTTTTGGAAGCAATGAATTCAACAGACACGTGTTTCCCCAAAATGCACGGAAATCACCATGATTCACAACCAAAGATTGCGATGGCCGGGAATCGAACCCGGGTCAACTGCTTGGAAGGCAGCTATGCTAGCCACTATACCACCATCGCGAGTTGAACAGCTTGTCACACAGTGGCATCACGTTCCATTCACGCTGACACCACAGTCTCCTCAAAGGGCCTCAAAGGCTGCTATGCTATCCACTATGCCACCATCACAAGGTGGAGGTGACATCACACAGTGACATCACAGTGTCCTCTCATAGTGGTATCGCAAGTCAGTGAAATGATATGGTGACTCCCTACAGACAAAAGCATATCAAAATCACAGATAGCTAGCAGTAGTAAGACAGAGAATGACTGAGTGCATATAAGCCACTACTGTTGATCCCAAAAGCTAGGAATTCCCATACCGGGAGTTGAACCCGGGCCGCCTGGGTGAGAACCAGGAATCCTAACCGCTAGACCATATGGGAAATTCTGGCTTTGACCTATTGGTCTCTTTACTAACAAAGTACAGAGACGATGCGTACTATGTTGAGGGGAACTGTGGCGCTCATCTCTGTTTCGACTGTCCCAAGCAAATAATTAGAGAACACCGTTTGGGTTTTGTCACTAGTTGCTTTCTTATGCTTAGCAGCAAATCCTATGAAAAAGTCAACAAGCAAAGCATATAGCCAGTATCACGGTAACCTCCCAGAAACCACCTGAAATGACCTCACAAAGTAACCCCCTTTGCTCGGCAGCGAGCAGAGAGCCCTTCTCCTGCGCCCAGTCCCGGTGTTGAAGAGGAGCATCGCCCATCGTCTCCCGCTGCTGTGCTTCCTGCGCCCTCCTGCCATCCTGCTCCTGGCCCTCCCCCTGTGGGCCTTGCTCTGGACGTCCTGCCTCTCTGTGGATCCAAGCACCACAGAGATGAAGATGCGGATGAGGAGGGAGACCCCAGCTACAAGAGACCGCGTCCTTCCTCCAGTTCCCCAGAGCCCGTCCCCTCCACATCTTCTGGGACGTCTGGAGGTTTCTCATGGTACTTCCGCCCCCTGCCCCCATACCCTGACTCGGACGATGACTGAATTCCGTCTCTGAGACTCTGGGCTTTGTAACATCATTTTGGCAAAATTTACCACCTTTAACACCGCCGAATTCATCTCTTGTACATAGTTTTTCAATTTATTATCTCAGCTGTGTGTTAAGTAGTAGTAGTAGTAACTTTGTGTGCCAAAATAATTTTTCATCTTTTGTGTGTTTCAAAAAAAAAAAAAGAGAGAGAAAGCAAGGAATAGTATGTAGGATTTCTAAAATCTTGAAAAGTCTTATAAGCAAAAAAAAAAAGTTAAACATGATCAGTAAGTAAATAGTAATAGATAAACATAATTTAAGCTACATTGTCACAGATGTCCTGCATATTACGCCTCGCATTCTACTCTGGGCATAGGTGGGCTAGAGGTGAGAAAGGTAGTGGGGTCGCAGGTGCGATTCCCGCTCGTTTGCTGTGTTTGTTTGTGTGTTGAAAGGGAAGGAAAACTATGTAGGAACATAACAGACACAGCATGAACAAATTCTCTAAATGTGCTCAATGACTAAATTCTAATTGAGAAAAAAGTCAATCTGATGCTTATTTGTAGTTTCCTGTATAGTACACCTTGCCTTGAATTTACTTTGAGCTGGTTCCACTCTGGTCATAGGAGGGTTAACTAACTCATTAATATTATTTTTAAAATAAAAAAATTAAAAATTAAATTAAATTTAAAAAAAAACTTAAAATCAATTTAAATATACTTACAATGAAATCCCTCACTGGAGGAAACATTTCCCTGTCTTCATTAAGAGATTTGTTTTTGTCTGCTCATTCAACAGTTAGTTGGACACTCAGTTTCTCTTTTTTTGTGGTTTTATTTTTTTAATTTTTCATAATTTGTAAGACGTGGAGACCTAGATTTGTTCACTAACTTGTCGGTTGGTGGGACACTCCCTAATTCTCCCGTTCGAGTTGTTGTTTTATGACTACATTGTACTACAAGTAGTACACAAATGAACAAATGTGTACTATATTGTAATGTTATACTCCTGTAAACAGATGTGGAGACTTGTGTTTGTCCATTCACTAGAGAATTAGTGGGACACTAAGTTTTCTCTCTTTTCTCTCTCTTTTTTTTTTCCCCAGTAATTGTAATTTAAGTTTAAAATGCAGAATTAGCACAACCATGGTATTTAGAATTAAACTGTTTACAATGCATGTGTATCTACGTGGCATTATGTCTTTCTGTAAACTGTACTTTTACTTTTACTTTATAATAATTTGTAATATGTGGAGATCTGGGTTTGTTCACTAAGTTTTGGTTGGTGGGACACTCCTTCATTCTCCCATTTAATTTGTTGTTTTCCGAATACCTTGTACTACAAATAGTATACAAATGTGTACTATATTGTAACGTTATACTCCTGTAAACAGTCTCTGTGGAGACTGTACTTTTACTTTATACTGATTTGTAAGATGTGGAGACTTGGGTTTGTTCACTAACTTGTCGGTTGGTGGGACACTCCCTACTTCTCCTGTTTAAGGTGAATTTTAACTGTGTGTTTACAAGATAAAACATTGTACTTGCTTTTTTGCACAGCGCCTCTGTTTTTCAGGATGGTTGTTCATTCAAACGAGGGCCTAAACCAAAGTGCATCGCTCTAATATTTGTGGATGAATTACACAGAAGGAGTGTAGATGCACACTTTCTCCCTAGTTCCATTAAAAGGGCTTTGATTGGGGGGGTGGGCCGCTGTGTAAGTTGATGTCTTATTATATATATGTCCAGAAGTATGTTCCAGTCAGATCCATCGTGTCCTGGTGAGTAAAGACCAATACTAACGTAATATTTGTATTAATTACTAAAGACCTTTGTTCACTTTTAAAAGAAAGGCACGTCGCTGATGGAACTGTCCAGGGTGTCGTCCACAAAGTGCAGTTAACCACCACCAGAGGGAGCCCTGATCGTAACATTGGAACACAAGGTATTCTGAGAAATGAGAGAATTAATGAAATAATGATAAATAATGAGTTTTGTACTTTTATTCCACTTTTAGGAGCCATAGTCATCGCCCTCTGCTGAGACGTATACAGCTGCAGTGGCTTGACTCGCTCCAGTCAGATGATCCACAGACTTCTGTAAGTTATTATCTGAAAATAATTTAAATCTGGGTGATAAAGTAGAATGTAAAATTACACTAAACATGTGTTTTAGGATCCAGAAAGTTTCCTGGAGTGTGACCCATCAGATGCTCTCGGCCACATGAGAGGAAGGGGTGATCGAGGCCTGGTCCAATAAGAGACTTGGCCCAACACAAGGGAGAAGGCCTTCAGTCTGTGTAATCTGCTGTTACTCTGACGTTCAGTCTAATCAAAACTGAAGCATCACTCCTGATGAAGATCTCCAGAGGAACAAGAAACTCCAACAGTGGTGAGAGAAAAGAACCTATACTAAATCTTTGCAGGTTTTTATAACAAGATTTTTACTGTCTGATCCCTGTGTTTATATTGTAACTGTGCAGGTGCTGAGGAGCACACTGGACCTGTGGATTTAATGGAGGAACAAAAAGAGACAAATGGTTTTTGGAGGACTCAAAAACAAGGGATGAAGCTCATATAGAAGACTAAACGCCTGGAGAAAAAGGACAGTGATGATGAGACGGACTACAGGAACGATGTGTGACATCTGGCCTCATGGTGACAACCAAGCAGATTATTGTGGACTTCAACTAAAACTACACTGCCTGAGCTGTGGGGAGGCCCAACAACACCTTTACTACTTGAGGAAACTGAGGAGCGCCAACATCCCCAGTGCACTAATGAGGAACTTCTACAACTGTGCCATCTGAAGTGTTCTGACATCTGGATTTTTTGTGTGGTTCTCCTGCTGCACTAAGGCCGACCTACACGCTCTCCGGCAGGTGGTAAAAGCAATGGGGAAAGTCACTGGGACAACTCTCCCACAGATCAGTAGCATCTATATGACCCGTGGTCTGCGTCACCGGCACCAGCCTACTCATCACCTTTTCCACCTGCTGCCCTCAGTTAGAAAGTACAGGTCCATAGACACCAGAACAACCAGACTGACCAACAGCCCGTATCCCCCGGCTGTGAGGCTGCTGAACACTGCCCCCTTTCCCTCTCTGCCTTTCTCCCATGGACAATAACCACATCCACCAATAAAATATCAGTGACCTGGACTTTGCATTGTTGCATTATTATATATGTGCTGCCCTGAATGTCCTTACTGTGCTAATGTTTACACTGGAGTTAGTACTTCAGGGGTTATTGGGTGGGGTTTTACACCTGTAGTATTGTGCTTCACATCAAAACTAATGCAGTGTTTGATGCTCTAAACTATTGCTTCCTATGAAAATGACAATAAAATCTCTTGAAGTTGAAATAAATAAAGATAATCTAAATTTATCCTTATTGCATAGAGTATTAACAGTATATTTATAATATTAAATATTTAACACTACGTGACTGGTGGGAATCTGCTAAGGTTGCAACTAAAAGTTATTATGGTGATCAATTCATCTTGTGATTATTCTTTCAATTAATCATTTAGTTGTTCATACGGTGAAGGCCCCAGCGGCGGCCGCGAGAGCCCAGGCCCGGCAGGGACTGTCCTGGGTCCCGGCGGTGGGTCTGTCTGTGTGTCTTTGACTCTGTTCTCGCCATTTCCTGTGTGGAGCTTTAGGCTAAAGTAGCAGCTGCCGCTAATCGTGGAGCTGCTCCGAGTTGACGCAGCAGGTTGACGTGACGTGAGTGACAGGACAGTTGTCCAATCACACTCCACCAAATAAACAGAGACTGTAATATCGTAAAGTTTGTGCCCTCAGCCCGAAGTGAAATCAATCAATCAATCAAAATCATTTTTAAATAGTAATAATAACGGTCTGTGCTGGGGGGTGGGGCACCAGTGGCCGCTAGGGGGGGCACGGCCCTCAAATGCCCCACCTTGCCGCCGACACCGATGACAACACGGCTACATCAGACTTCTGTCTTCACATAAAGATGTTCAACTGGAATGAAATGTGACATCACTGGCACTACAGCAGCTAGACTAAGACTCTGTGGCGCAACGGTAGCGCGTCTGACTCCAGATCAGAAGGTTGCGTGTTCAAATCACGTCAGGGTCATTAGATTTCTTGATTACTTTGGCAATTTTGTGCAGCAAAACAGCAGAGATTGTGCTAGCCTCTGACAGACAGATGTCCTATTAGATTATGTTAAGAGCTGTATATGTGCACTAGCTATGATTTCAGAAAACCATGTCGAAATAGATCAGTTGGGAGAGAGTTAGACTGAAGATCTAAAGGTCCCTGGTTCAACCCCAGGTTTCAGCAAATGTGGTATTTTCTGTGCTTCAGCTTCATGTTGCCATTCAGGATTTACACAACCGCACCTACCTTTTAATCTGAAGGTCCATGCCTCAAGTCCCTGTTCAGGCGATTCTAGATTTCCAAGAACAAGACTACACGAGCAAGAGAGCCTGGGTAGCTCAGTTGGTAGAGCATCAGACTTTTAATCAGAGGGTCCAGTGTTCAAGTCCCTGTTCAGGTGATTTTATATTTATAACAACAAGAACAGTTGGAAATATTCACTGCATGTAGGTAATAAACTGTGAAACTTCTCAATTGCTTCTTAAATGATTACAAACATTCGTAAAGCCAAACTTTTATGATACAAGAACAGACCACAGCTACTTAGGCACTGCAAAAGTTTGATATAATCTCGGGTTAACGGGCGGGTGCGGTGTTGTACTGCAGGTCTCCAAAAATGGAGCCGTGCAGGACTCTGCGCTGTAGGCTCCATTATGCAATAAATGAATCTTCAGTTCGTTACATAAAGAAGGAGGAAAATAACAAAAGGACGACAACACAAATAAGTTTTAAGAAGGATGTAAAAAGGGTTGCATCTGTCCTGTCTGAGAAAAGTGTATAAAGTTTGTGCTGAGGGGTTTTACAGCCTTAAAACAGATAGAATAACTGTAAAATATAAAGTAAAGACTACTTCGCGGATTTCACCTATCGCGGGTTATTTTTTAGAATGTAACCCCCACGATAAACGAGGGACACTGTACTCTCACCTCACAACCTGTGCACATGACCTCCCACTTGTCTCGACCGGGACAGAAAACGGAGAATTTCTTGTACAAGTCACTGTTAAATGTGCATTTGTGCTTCAGCATGTTACAGACTGACTGACTGTTTGTGTCTCGCTCCTTCTGAGTCACAGAGAACTAAGAGAGACGCTCAGTTTAATGTCCCCAATGAACGGTAATGAAAACCTGGACATTTGCATCACTTAAAAAAAAAAAACCCAAAAATCAGGATGCCCAGGACAAGACACAAAAAAACTGACATGTCCGAGGAAAAAGAGAAGTTTGGTCGCCCTAATCAGTTGTCTTGTTTAACACTGTGTGTAAGTGTGCTTATGTGAAACTCTCATACTTTTAAATGTCTTTTAATAAAGGTGATTGAAACATCTGTATCTGTATTTGAATAACACTTCTTCAGTGTTGTGTCTTGTTTTCATTTGTGGAGCGCCCCCTACATGTACAACCACAAACACTCTCTATGCTTTCTCACTTATCTTAACCTGCTGTTTGTATCCACGGAGAGATGATCACTTAATGTTCCACAGTATGGCCTTTTTTGGTTGTGGGTCCGTCACCTGCTTGTTTCTATGGAGATGTCATTGCTCTGCCTGGAATGTTCCACAGTGTGACATTAAACAGCTCGACTTTACATTTATTAAATTACAGGCGCTTTTA
>NW_026571115.1:4808000-4813000 GCF_026225935.1 Boleophthalmus pectinirostris | reverse complement strand
TCACCCCAGGGTCACTTCAGGGTCACTTCAGGGTCACCCCAGGGTCGCCCCAGGCTCACCCCAGGGTCACCTCAGGGTCTCCTCGGCTTTTGAGTCTCGTTTTTGGGACAAGTTGGAGTTGGCCACCCTCATGATACAAAACTGAACACTACAACTTGAAAAACCTGGTGCGATGTGCAGTCGTTAGATTAGAGGGATGGACGCTGATTGTGTTGCGATAATGCTCTGAAGGAGGAGGGACTTAGCCTGGAGAGCAGAGGGAGGGGAGAGTCACAGTGTCAAAAACAAATGCATGATGAATGAAGCCTACAGTATGTGAGTGTGTGTTTTGCTGTGGTGTGGTGATACGTGTGAAAAAACATATGAAGACGTCCACATTTTGAAATCTTTTGTTTTATTGTTTTGGACATTTGCATTCCACAGAACCAAAAGTTGAACCAAAGGAACACGATCTGACTTTAGGCCACGACATCGACAAACACCGAAAAACTCTGAAAAACTCTGAAAAACTCCACCGAAATCCAACAAAGAAAGACTCAACAACAGACGGTTTAAAGCAGGGCTCAAAGTGCGGGACGCGTACGACGGCCGCTGCATAGGGACAGTCACAGTAAAGATTGTATTAGTCCAGGTTTGGAACTAGTTTAGTTCAGATTTAGTCCTGGTTTACTTCTGGTTTAATCCCGCTTTAGTTTTGTTTAGTACTGGTTCAATCTTGGTTTAGTCCTGGTTTAGTCTTGCTTTGCTCCTGGTTCAGACCTGGTTTGGTTCTGGTTTAAACCTGGTTTAGTCCTGTTTAGTCCTGGTTTTAGTCCTACTTTAGTCCTGGTTTAGTTCAGGTTTAGTCCACGTTTAATCCAGGTTTAGTCCTGGTTTAGTCCAAGTTTAGTCCAGGTTTTATCCTGGTTTAGTCAAGGTTTTATCCTGGTTTAGTCCAGGTTTAGTCCAGTTTTAGTCCTGCTTTAGTTCTGGTTTAGTTCTGGTTTAGTCCAGGTTTTGGCCAGGTTTAGTCCAGGTCTAGTCCTGCTTTAGTCCTGCTTTAGTCCTGTTTTAGTTCTGGTTTAGTCCAGGTTTAGTCCTGTTTTAGTCCAGGAATAGTCCTGCTTTAGTTTTGGTTTAGTTTTGGTTTAGTCCAGGTTTAGTCCTGGTTTAGTCCTGCTTTAGTCCTGCTTTAGTCCTGCTTTAATTCTGGTTTAGTCCAGGTTTAGTCCTGTTTTAGTCCAGGATTAGTCCAGGTTTAGTCCTGCTTTAGTCCAGATTTAGTCCAGGTTTAGTTCTGGTTTAGTTCTGTTTTTGTCCAGGTTTAGTCCAGTTTTAGTCCTGTTTTAGTCCAGGTTTAATCCTGATTTAGTCCAGGTTTAGTCCAGGTTTAGTCCTTGTTTAATCCTGTTTTAGTCCAGGTTTAGTTCTGGTTTAGTCCTGGTTTAGTCCAGATTTAGTCCTGCTTTAGTTCTGGTTTAGTTCTGTTTTAGTCCTGGTTTAGTCCACCTTTAGTCCTGCTTTAGTTCTGGTTTAGTTCTGTTTTAGTCCTGTTTTAGTCCAGGTTTAGTTCTGGTTTAGTCCAGATTTAGTCCTGCTTTAGTTCTGGTTTAGCTCTGTTTTAGTTCTGTTTTAGTCCTGGTTTAGTCCTGGTTTAGTCCAGGTTTAGTCCTGTACTTTGAGGTGTCCTGCTTTAAATGAATGAGACACAGACTTGGACAGAGACACATGTGACACACACACAGCAGACAGCGCCCTCCGCTGGTCACACGCTCAACTACAAATCATCATCATCTTTTCCCCACGGACTTTTTAAAGGCACACAGCAAAACACGAGCTCCACTCTGCCACAGTCACAGGAGGAGACCGTACCTCGCGCTGACCACAGGGGGCGCTCTCTGCTGGACTCTCATGAACATGCAGTTTTGTTTTTGTGCAACACGACAACCATCAGTAACAGCACAAACGATCCTCCAGAGCTGCTCCCAAACGCTGGAATCTTCACTCTTTTTTTTTTTTTTTTTTTTTTTCTAACCTACACTAGAATGCATTTATATAGGTTTTATTTTGAACACAGAAAAACCTGTGCTTTCCCATGTGTCCTGTTTCCATGGAGACGTTACTGTTTCGCTCAAAATGTTCCACAGTACGGCGTTAAACTTCTCGAAGCAGCTCGGATTAAGAAAGTACATTTGCGGTGTTTTTAAGCAACAAAAACATGTTATTTATAATGACATAATATATTTAGGTGTGGAACATTCAGAGCAAAACAATAATATCTCCACGGAGACGCCAGAAAAGTTACATAATCCGCCTTAATCAAAACTAAGCCTTACTCCACTCGGTGATCAGGTTTTCAAATCTTGTGCTGTTATTTGTTCTTTGTGTTGTGCTCTTGTAACCTGCTGCTTTGTGACACCGTTATAAATACTGTACAATATATTTAAATATTTATATGTATCAGTATCTCCGGTCTGCAGTTGTGCTTGTACAATAAAATCTAATTTAATGTGACCCGAGATGGGGTGATGAGATTTTCAGAATTAAAAACTGGGGCACATCTGGGTCGGGGACGGTTGGTGTAAATAAAATTGTGAAAAGAGCGTGGAACGTTGTCCATTCTCGACTCACGTGTGGGTTGGACATAATCTGAGGGACTAGTCATTTTCAAGCACTAAAACCAGGTCTAAACTAGACCTAAACCAGGTCTAAACCAGGACTAAAACCAGGTCTAAACTAGATCTAAACCAGGTCTAAAACCAGGTCTAAACTAGATCTAAACCAGGTCTAAACCAGGACTAAAACCAGGTCTAAACCAGGACTAAACCAGGACTAAAACCAGGTCTAAACTAGATCTAAAAATAGGACTAATCTAGATCTAAACCAGGTCTAAACCAGGATTAAAACCAGGTCTAAACTAGATCTAAACCAGAACTAAAACCAGGTCTAAACTAGATCTAAACCAGGTCTAAACTAGATCTAAACCAGGTCTAAACTAGATCTAAACCAGGTCTAAACCAGGTCTAAACCAGGACTAAAACAGGATTTAACAGGTCTAAATCATGCCGTGTGGACGTGTCTCCTCGTCTTCTATCAGTAATATTTTTTATTTGGTTCAGTAAAGTCTGGGCTTTTTATTTTCTTTTATCAGACAAAACATCTGATGTTACGATTTCCTCGTCTTTGTTTCTCTACAGCAAATCAAGTAATCCAAAGTATTCAGATTACATTACTCACTTTAAGTAACTTAATGGATTACGTTACAAACTACATTCTGGTGTATGTAATCTGTAGGGGAATACATTTGAAAAGTCACCTTCTTGCATGCTGGGAAATATTTTGGTCGGAGGCAAGAAACAGGATAGCGTCAAACACAGTGTGTAACCTCACGTATTTCTCCCCGATAATGGTAAATTCCTGCTGCATTATCAGATGCACAAATAGAAGCACAGAAGAAGGAAAATGTCTTTTTCATATTCTGAGTGAAAAGAACCACTAACGGTGAATTAAACGGCTTTCAAACATTCGCAGAGCAAACGTAGAAGATCCTAACAAACTGTGGACTCCAACAAGTTCAACAACACATCGAGACTCTTGGAGGTTTTCATCTTTTCTGCTGTGAATGGCCCAGGAGTTTCCACCAAGTCATTGTGGATATCACCAAAGTGAATATTTGTCCAGGTAGTTGGTGATTCTGACCAGAAATTTGGTTTGGTCCACCTTTTGTCGGGGTTGAAAAGGGTGATTTGGCTCCATCGATGCTTATGACCAATTTCTGGTCAAATGGTCTTGGGTCCTCTGCCGTTAGAGTGGATAAATAACCAGGATAAATTCCCTTTACGTGTTTTCTCGCTCCGTCCGTCATGTTGAATTAGTGTTTCTTGCCGCCGACCAAAATAATTCCCAGCATGCAACGCGCGCTTTTGTCAACAATGAAACTCTCCTATAAACTATTGATACTTTGACGTCATCAATATTCTCTTGAGGTGTGAAGCTGAACTGAAGCTCTGTCTGAAGCTTGTTACTCAATATAGACTGAAAATCAAACTCCAAAACAGGACTATGAACACTCGCAGTTTTCAGACCTTCTTAAACTGATTTGATAATCTTGGCTAATTTGTGCATTGTCTAACCATGGTAACTGCTGAAAATTCCTCCATAGACTTACACGCAGAACCCCCCAGCATGAGGTCACTGCAACGTTTCAGTAAACTCCGAGTTCCGTCGCGTCGGGAGCAGCCCTGTCAGAACCGCGACATCGTACTCTTCCATCTCGAAAACGTTTTGTGGACATTTTTTTACACCTCCATAAAGATACTCTGTACAGTTACCAAAAATAAACAACAGCACTGTACACGCCCCACGGAAAGATCTGTCCAAAAAATGTCCCAGAATGTCCCACTGTTCCCGCGGCGACCGTAACATTCAGTGTGGAGCGATAGGCACTGTGAGGTCTTCTCCGGACGCCGTCTTGTTTTGAGGTTGTGGTCAGGACTGGGCTCGTCAGCCAGGCTCCTCCCTTTCTGTTCAAGACTTTTCTGCTTAGAGGCGCCATTTTGACGTTTCACCATTTAAACAACGTCATATTTTGATCTGAATTGTTAATCTCTATGGCAACGGTGCTGTTTATTCAGACAAGTGAGTCCTGTGGTCCTGTGTTTCATGCCGTTTCAAGAAGATGGAAGATTGTCAGACGGAGGAACCAATCAGAGAGAGGAGGAGCTCAACTGTCCCGCCCACCTCTCAGCTTCTAGAAGTTGAATTCCCATCCATTTTTCCCATACAAACAGAAAATAGCCTAGTTTTGAAAGCTGCCGAGCTTTAATCAGCAACATGGCAACAAAAAGTGTTGTATAAAGGCCAATTTACGGTCCAGCCTCAAAATGCAGAGTCTGCGTCAACACGTCCCCCCTACACAGAGCCTCTGCGTCGACCAATGTGAACCTCCGAAATTTTCTAACGACACGTCGAAACGATGCAGACAGCGGGGGAAGCGACGCAGACAGTAAGAGTTGTCATTG
>NW_026571115.1:4702500-4807500 GCF_026225935.1 Boleophthalmus pectinirostris | reverse complement strand
CTCCCACAGCCTGTGCTCTGATTGGTCAGAAGTGGTCACATGGTGCATGTTTCTGTCGTCACTTGGTACTTGAGGTACTGACCTGTTTGCACGAAGTAATGCAGAAAACAAAGGCTGCGTTCAGACTGCAGCCTGAAGTGACCCAAATCAGATGTTTTGGCCCCTATGTTCCTGTATCTGATCTTTTAATGACAGTCTGAACCACACAGATCAGATTTTTTCAAATGTGACCCAGAACACTTTGAAATGTGCTCCTGAAACCGATACATATCTGATCTTTTGACATGTGACTTCAGTGTGAACGCTCAAAGTGCATTCCTCCACCTACATGTTATCAACAAGACACAAACGTCACTATTCTGCGCTGAAGTAGGTAACATTGTTAATGAACTCCGTGTCACTGAAGCGATGGTTTACAAAAACCCCAGAAGTATGAGTTCGGGCACCAGCCAATCAGAGAAAAGCCTTATATTCTGTGTTGGCAACGATTCCTGAGATCAAGGATTTAAAACCGGAACAAAGTCTACATTCACATTGCAGCCTGAAGTGACTCAAATCCGATTTTTTTGGCCCCTGTGTTCCTGTATCTGATCTTTTAATGTCAGTCTGAACCACACAGATCTGATTTTTTCAGATGTGACCCAGGACACTTGGATATGTGCTCCTGAAACCGACACATATCTGATCTTTTGACATGTGACTTCAGTCTGAACGGCCAAAGTGCATTCATCCACCTACACGTTATCAACAAGACACAAACATCACTATTCTGCGCTGAAGTAGGAGAAAATTGTTAATGAACTCCATGTCACTGAAGTGAAGCACATCACCACTCACCACTCTTGGCTCCGTCTCCACATCCACACGTTCCTTTAAACGGACGTCGCTGCCGCTGTCCCACAAAACACCACGGCCAAAAACCTCGTCCTTCTCCTTCTCAATCTCCTCCTTAAAACAAGTAAGTTGTTCATGTTCTGGCTCTGGTACAAGAGGAACTTTAAAAATCTCCAGGTGCTCGATGCTGCGTCCATGTTTGGACAACTTCTGTAAACACAGAGACGCTCACTGCGGTTGACGTCATCGTGTCTCCAGTGTCACATGTGGGACACTTTCGGGCCGTTTAATGTTCACAACTGGAGTCACATACAAGTCACATTTAACTGGAAATGTGAACGACCTCGCAAAAAAACATTGGATTTCACAAAAAAATCGGAATTGAGTGAAGTCAGTGAACACAGACCAGTGAAAACAATAGAACTCCATCTTTGGTTCATCCTTCAGGTCTTATTTTACTCTCATGTGTTAAACAGACACTCTGGTCCAGTGTTATTGAATTAACACTTTTAAATATGTTAAACTGGCTCAGAAAAGATTGGACTCATTAGATCAGAGTCTCTTAAACATATTTTGCAGTTCGATTGTGAGTTTGTCGCTGCAGACTGAGTTAAATGTTGGTTACAGACTTTAAAGAAAAGCTGGTCTAATATAATGTTGAGTGAAATGGCCGCTCCTCTCTGGGACTCAGACTGAGCTCTGAACGCAGATCTGATCACTTAAACCCAGAAGAGTCGACCTTTTAAAAATACTTCATATATTCATGCGGCTTTCACTCTCTTTAAACAGGCTCTTGTTCACTTCACCCTGGGATTAAGATTTCACTTTTTATAACTTCAAATAATAATGTCTGCATTTTGAAAACGCACTTTATAGACTACACTTCTGCTTCCAAAGAGGTGTTTAGGTTTTGGAGCTCCTTCTGCTGTCAGCAAAAGGAAGAATATTTAGAACATAAACAAATAAAATGACCCATGAACAGAGCCATGTGTTGGTTGTGGGTGCAATTTGACCACAGAATGAGTCTGGTGATGGTTTATGATGGGCTTAAAAACTGCACAAAATTCTGGAGTTTTTGTCTATGATTTGTTCAGTTGTGGCGTGTAGGGAGGGTGTGTCTGGGACCAACAGGATTGTCGGCGTGTTTGCAGTGACTCAGTTGTTCAGTCGTGTCTAGAAGTGACACGTTACACTCGCTTTTTCGGTTTGTTCCTCCGTTCCGTTCCTCGTCGGCATTGTTACGGCTCCAGGCCTTAAGTTTGTAATTTATTTTGTGTGCTTTAAATTATGTTGGTGGAACACCTCGACACCTCCTGCTGCGGGAGCCTTGGCTCGTGATTGGTGGGGCATGTCTACGCCCACCTTACCTGCATCTGATCAGGGCTGCTGGCCTTGGTGGCCAGTCTGCCATTTTGTGTTCATGTGTGTATAGTTCTGTTTTGTGTCTTTTTTGATTTGGTCACTCAGTTCTGTTTGTGGGTTTATGTGGTTTAATTTGGGGAACTTGTATTTTAGTTAAGTGTGTGCCCCTTGGTTAACCACTCATTTTGTGTAAGCCTGTGTGACCCCTTTTGTGGTACAAAACTCAGTTTATTCTGTTGTTCTTTCTCCGTTTAGATTATTTTCTGTATATTTTAGTCTTTTGTTAATTTACCTTTTTACACCCCTGTTAATTAAACATTATTTAATTTATTCCATTTAACATCTTTGTTTTTTTGTTACTTCCTCCCGTCCCTAGCAGAGCTGGATAGTAGCAGGTGTGGAGTGATGAGTGTGTCTGTGGGTGTGTTTGGCTGTGTGGTCGCTGTCTGCTGCGTGTGTGTTTTGTGTGTTCTGCGAGTGGTGTGGCTTTGTAGTTTACTGAAGTCGTGCTGGGACACCCGAGTGGATTCATGTATAGGTGCTCTGGGAAACAAACACAGCTCCAGGTTTGTTTTTGATGGACAACACTACTGATACTTTGCAAAGACATCACATTGAGGCTGCTCTACTTGTATGTCTATGGTGGGATTTACAGCAGTTACTACGGTGACGTAACGCACACATGGGTAAGTCAGAAAGATACAAAATGCATTTAACAACCATTTTCAGAAACCTGTGATCAGTCTGAGCGTTCATGGTTCTGTTTAAGAGTTTGATTTTCAACAAAAAGGTGAGAGTGACTAACTGAAAACCTGGCCACGTTTACATGTTTTTTAAAATTCCGAATTAATTGTTCTGAATTAAAAAGTTTGGGGTTAAAATATCTTTGAGTTTACATGGATTTACATCGTTTGGAAGAAAACACCAGCTGCTACTGGCTTTTCTGTCATCTCGGTTTATCGTTACTCCACGGACACAAACATGATCCAAACTTTTTCCGCAGTGATTCCGATGATAATAGCGTAGCAGCTGGAGAATTCTTTCATCACGCTTTACGTCTGTCAGCTGAAGAGGAGAAGGGAAGAGTGTCGGAGAAGAGAGGAAGAAGACAAACTGATTTGACAGCTGCTCTACCTCAGCCCACTCCCACATCCTGCTCACAAATCCAAAGAGACGTGGATGAAAGTCCGAAGCCAGGACTGGTGGAGCCGGATCGCGTTAGAAGGGACACAACGAGAATGCATACTGAACGACCAGAATTATTTTTAACAAGAATAAACTATTACATCATTGTTTCTGGGTCCTGAACCTCAGGTAGGTCACAAGACATTTTTTTTTGGATCACCTTGTCACAATCTGCATGTAGGTTAGCAACATACAGTTCTGACACATGAGAGAGCGAGTGACTCAGTGAATATATCATCATTCTGGAGAAGCATTTGGTGTGAATATCCTGTCCTCAGTAGGGCCAGTGTTTCTATGCTTATTCCTTTCACTTCTACATGTACACTACTGGTCAAAAGTTTTAGAACAGCCTCAATTTTCCAGTTATTTATTGCAGTTCAGGTCATGCAAGTCCAATGACGAGCTTGAAATGGTACAAAGGTAAAAACTGAACAGACAGAGGTTAAAAAAAGTCTGAATTCTGCCAAAACGACCTCAGGAAAAAAAGATGGTAAAGCTTGAAAACCTGGAGTGTAAAGCAGCAGCAGCACAGTGTCCAGATTTAAACCCCATGGAGCTGGTTTGGGATGGACTGGACTGAAGAGTGAAGCAACCTACAAGTGCCACACATTTATGGAAACTTCTGCAACAGACTTGGGAAGAACTTTCTGAACAATATTTGATTTCTGTTGTAAAAAGAACAAACCACGAGTGTGTTCAGCTGTTCTATCTGACAAAGGTGGACACTTTCATCAATCAAAAGTTTAGAATATGTTTTGGTCAACAGTAAACAGTAAAAAACTGGAAAAAGTGTGGTGTTCTAAGATTTTTGACCCGTAGTGTATGTGAGAATTGTGATTTTCTGTGCTTACAAAAATGAAGACAAAGCACAGAAACAGACTGAATGCTGCTCCTGATCTGCTGCTGCGTCTCCTCCTGCACCCGGACTGGAACACGTTACAGAAACCTATCCCACTAGAAATGTTGAAATGTTAAGACATGTTTTGTATCATTTCTAATCTCTTGTCATTATTTTTCTGACTATTTTGTTCCAATATTGCTGGTTCAATTGAATGTTGAAAAGAAAAAGAAATGGGCTACATTTAATGTCCAAAAAGGTGACTTATGGATCTTTTATTGCTGCTTCAGTGACTGTTTTTCATTGTGTAAAACTTGAGCACAGTGGTCCCTCGTTTATTGTGGGGGTTACGTATTAAAAATAACCCCTGATAGGTGAAATACATGAAGTAGTCAACTTTTATATCTATTTTAAGTGTGTAAAACCCCTCAGCACACACTTTATACACTTTCTCAAACAGGACACTTTCAACTCTTTTTACATCCTTCTTCAAACTTATTGCTGTTGTCGTCCTTTTGTTATTTTCCTCCTTCTTTATGTAAAAAACCTAAGATTCATTTATTCCATAATGGAGCCTACAGCACAGAGTCCTGCACGGCTCCATTTTTGGAGACTCACACCTGCGCAGTACAACACCGCACCTGCCCGTTAACACGAGATTATATCAAATGTTTGCACTGCCTACACCACGAACTGAACCAAGACTAAACCAGGACTAACCCAGAACTGACCTAGGACTGACTCCAGGACTGAAACTGGAGGACTAAACCAGGACTGAACTAGGACTAAAACAGGAGTAAACCAGGACTGAAACAGGACTCACTATCGGGACGGGCTGTCCGCAGGAGAAAGAACCGGTGTTCTGGTGCACAGGTCTACACGCCCGTAAAATCCCAGGACATTAAAACCTGCCCGTTTCAGCAACTATTTGCCCATGGGTACCCGACCCGGTGCAGGACTCTGCTACAGTCACGTAACTTGTACCTTCCTTCAGCATGTCCAGAAGTCCAACTTTTTGTACGATGATTTTTAGCATCTTCCTCTGTCTTTTGGGTGTGACTGCAGCAGCCTTTTCGTCAACATTGTGGGTTTTGTTGCGGAGAAAACTCCTTCAGAATCACACTGTTAGAGATCCAACATTTATGTAAATTTGGCAGCTGAACACATTCTGTACTGTATATATGTATGTACAATGATCTATAGTTCCTTAGCCAATCAGGACGCAGGGGGAGGAACACAATGTACATTCATACACTGTAAAAAAGAAATAAAAAACAAAACAAAACATGCAATATTGCACTAAAAAAATCAGTGAAACAGCGAGATGGCAATAGGTGAACTGCAATATAGTGAGGGACGACTGTAATACTAAATGTTCAGAGAGACACAATCACTCAACAACAAAATATGCTAAATCACATTTTCTCTATAGCAGTTTTCCACCTTCAAGGTGATTCAAGACACTCCAAAGCTCTTCACAACAAGGAACCACTCACCAACACACACACATTCAAACACCAGTGTACACAGACACGCAGACTGGGATTCAAACCGCCAACCTTCAGATCAGTGAACGAATGCTCTACCAACTGAGCTACTACTGACCTCATTAATGTTCGGTAATGGTCAAATGGTCAAATATTTTGTGATCTATGAATAATGTCCGTTGACTATTGTCGCAAAGGTTTTTGACTTTTAAAATATGGGTCCCCAGAAAAAAAGTTTGGGAAACAGTGGTTTACATGATCGAGAATTAAATTCATTTGGCTTTAAAATTGGAATAAACCATATAATAAATCATTTTCATTTGGAATTAAGTGTTTACATGGTCTTTTTAAAGCGGAATAAAGCACAAATCATCTCACCTGTTGTAGTTCCAGTTAAGTCATTTTTTTTCTGTTCAAAATGTGTAAATACAAAGCACAGGTTAAAGTCTAAATCGAGTAAAAACGATACAGACAGAGCAGTGCCTCCATTTAGCACCACACCCCCAGGGAACGTTGATGACATCAGCTCCAAAGTATCAGTAACACAGTGAAAAGGTAAAAAAGAGTCCATTTAGTGTAGTATGTGTGTCTTTTCGCGTTGACTGGCCTCGTCTGACCCGCCGCCGTCTCTGCTTTGCTTCGTTTGTGATCGTAAATAAATCATAGGCATCGATCAGGTGCCCCGAGTCACCAAATAAATTAGTGAATGTTTAAAAGCGCGGGGAGAATAGTGCGTTTCCTGGACAGATCGGAGTGGACCCTGCTCTGTGTCCTTGGTCTGTTTTCCATCTAAATGCAAATCCAGCAGCACAGAGCGGCCGCCCGTCCGTCCTCCTGCTGCACTGCAAAAACTACACATGCATCCGAGCTATTCTCTATTTTACCTGGACTATTGTCATTTTCAACACTTTAGAATGTACTGAACGCGCTGTATTTTTACTGTGAAAAACGTAGAAAACAGAATAGTCAGTTTTAAAGATCCTAGATTAGACAAAGAGCACTCCTGTGAGCTTTAAGTGTGTTCTAATGTCTTTTCCTCAAAAACAGAGCTGCAGTTGTGTTTGGTTTCATTCACACATGTTTGAGTAACTCTTTATTATCAGTGTGTTTACATCTCCAAAGCTCCAAACACTCTGTTGCACCTTGTGATGTCATGTAGCGGTAGTTTTCAAGTGAACAGCTCCTTTTACATTTAGTTCTGTAGAGATCGGCAGTTCCATGACTGAAGTGATCCAAATGATTCTAGTGAAGGCGTGTGGAGTTTCAAAACACAGTGGAGTACTTCCTGTATTACCACATGACTTGGCATGCATCGATACTGATACTGGTATTGGGTATCTGCCCAATACTTCCTTAATATGGCCGTACCAGTTTGTTAAAGCCTGATCCCGTCAGATCTTAGAAGCTCAAGATGGGAGACCACTGGGAAAATCAGGTGCCACAGGATCAGGTGTGTCACAAAAAAAAAAAAAAAAAAAATGGTGTCCTGAGGCAAAACACCCACACTGCCTAGTATGAAAGTGGTGTGTGTGTGTGTGTGTGTGTGTGTGTGTGTGTGTGTGTGATGGTGGAGGGATCATTGCCTTCGATTGGCATGGCAACTGTGCTTCTGTCAGTCTGCCCCAGGGCAGCTGTGGCTACAGTAGTAGCTTCCACCACTGGGTGTGGAGAGACTGAATAATATAGAATATACTCTGTAAAGTGTCTTTGTGACATATGCCTGTGAAAAGAGCTATATATATATATATATATATATATATATATATATATATATATATATATATATATATATATATATATATATGTATATATATATATATATATATATATATATTATATATATATATATATATATATATATATTATATATATATATATATATATATATATATATATATATATATATATATATATATATATATATATATATATATATATATATATAATATATATACTTATTTACTTACTTCCTTAATATACTCATACGTGTAACTCTTACTCATTATACCTTTGTTGATACCACGCACAGGTACTACTATTTCACAACCAGTGTTGGGAAGGTGACTTTTAAAATGTAATCCCCTACAGATTACAGATTACACACCCCAAAATGTAGTTTGTTAAATTACTTAAATTACTTAAAGTGAGTAATGTAATCTGAATACTTTGGATTACTTGATTTTCTGTAAAGTAACAAAGACGAGGAAATCTTCACATCAAGATGTTTTGTCTGCTAAAAGAAAAGAAAAAGCCCAGACTTTACTGAACTGTATTAAACATATTATTGATAGAAGAGGAGGAGACATGCACAGCATGATTTAGTCCTGGTTTAGTCCTGGTTTAGTCCTGGTTTAGTCCTGGTTTAGTCCTGGTTTAGTCCTGGTTTAGACCTGGTTTAGACCTGGTTTAGTCCTGGTTTAGTCCCTGGTTTAGACCTGGTTTAGACCTGGTTTAGTCCTGGTTTAGACCTGGTTTAGTCCTGGTTTAGTCCTGGTTTAGACCTGGTTTAGTCCTGGTTTAGACCTGGTTTAGACCTGGTTTAGACCTGGTTTAGACCTGGTTTAGACCTGGTTTAGATCTGCTTTTATGCTTTCAACAGAGCATTTTGGAGACTCGGATAAAAAGACTTTCGATTCATGGATTGATGAAACGAGCTTGAATGAGACAAAATACAACTCCAAAACCAGGACCTAAACCAGGACTAAACTAGATCTAGAAGTCTGTGTTCATGTGTCTTGGTTCTTGTTCATAACAGATCTGGTCAGGTTTTGTTCTAGTCCTGGGTCCAGGTTTAGTCCTGTCTGGATGTAGCACGTGTAAAGAATTACCAACGACAACAATAGTGACGAAATCTGAAATCAAATACTGTGCAAACTCTCAACGTCCTTAACAGCCCTGTGCTTGAGTTTTCCAGACCTGGAGTTGTGTTTTGTTTCAGGTCTGTTTATGCAGAGGAAACAACATTATAACAGAGATCAGAAAATAGCATCATATGGCAACAACTAGCATGCTAACACGCACTCACTTCATAAATAGATGCAGTCAGTACACAGTGGACTTATTGTGACCTGAAGAGCTGCTTATATAACACATCTGTACTGGGCTCATTTCACATATTTTGCGCACATACACGGAAAATTCAAGTACAGGACCTTTAAGTTTGTATTTCATTTTGTTTTTTGTGATCACTTGTCTTTGGTAATTCTTTACTCGTGCTACCGAGTCTCCAAAATACTCTGTTGTATTTTGCCAGTTTTGTCGCGTCATAGATAAAACTTGAGACTTTTCCAGCAGAGTTTTTAAGTGTGATCGCAGGAGAACAGAAGTGTGTATGAAAGAGCGTTAAAGCCACGTGAGTGTGTGTCGTGTGTTGTTGTTGTTGTTGTTGTTGTTGTTGTTGTTGTTTTTTTGCAGTGTGCAGAGGAGGAGTTTGGGAGTCGGGACCAGAGCCCTGAGTGTGAAGGAGAGAGAGCAGACAAGAGCAGACAAGAGCAGGTGTATTAATGTGGCTGTCATCACACGGAATGGGCTCCCACTCTGCTCTCTCTCTAACCCCCCCTCTCTCTCTCTCTAACCCCCCCTCTCTCTCTCTAACCCCTCCTCTCTCTCTCTCTAACCCCCCCCTCTCTCTCTCTCTCTAACCCCCTCCTCTCTCTCTCTCTAACCCCTCTCTCTCTCTCTCTAACCCCCCTCTCTCTCTCTCTCTCTCTAACCCCCCTCTCTCTCTCTCCCCCTCTCTCTCTCTCTCTAACCCCCTCTCTCTCTCTCCCCCTCTCTCTCTAACCCCTCTCTCTCTCTCTCTAACCCCTCTCTCTCTCTCTCTCTAACCTCTCCCTCTCTCTCTCTCCTCTCTAACCCCTCCTCTCTCTCTCTCTAACCCCCCCTCTCTCTCTCTCTCTCTAACCCCCCTCTCTCTCTCTCTCTAACCCCCCCTCTCTCTCTCTCTAACCCCTCTCTCTCTCTCTCTAACTCTCTCTCCTCTCTAACCCCCCTCTCTCCTCTCTCTCTCTCTCTCTCTCTAAACCCCCTCTCCTCTCTCTCTCTCTAACCCCTCTCCTCTCTCTCTCTCCTCTCTAACCCCTCTCTCTCTCTCTCTCTCTAACCCCCCTCTCTCTCTCTCTCTCTAAACCCCTCTCTCTCTCCTCCTCTAACCCCTCCTCTCTCTCTCTCTCTCCTCCCCCTCTCTCTCTCTCTCTCTAACCCCTCTTCTCTCTCTCTCTCTCTCTCTCTCTCTCTAACCCCTCTCTCTCTCTCTCTCTCTCTCTCTAACCCCTCTCTCTCTCTCTCTCTCTCTCTCTCTAACCCCTCTCCCTCTCTCTTCTAACCCCTCTCTCTCTCTCTCTCTAACCCCTCTCTCTCTCTCTCTCTAACCCTCCTCTCTCTCTCTCTCTCCTCTCCCTCTCTCTCTCTCTCTCTCTCTCTAACCCCCCCTCTCTCTCCTCTCTCCCTCTCTCCCCCTCTCCTCTCTCTCTAACCCCCTCTCTCTCTCTCTCTCTCTCTCTAACCCCTCTCTCTCTCTCTCTCTAACCCCTCTCTCTCTCTCTCTCTCTCTAACCCTCTACCTCTCTCTCTCTCTCTCTCTCTAACCCCCTCTCTCTCTCTCTCTCTCTAACCCCCTCTCCTCTCTCTCTCTCTCTAACCCCCCTCTCTCTCTCTCTCTCTAACCCCCCTCTCTCTCTCTCCTCTCTCTTAACCCCCCTCTCTCTCTCTCTCTAACCCCCTCTCTCTCTCTCTCTCTAACCCCCTCTCTCTCTCTCTCTCTCTCTCAACCCCCTCTCTCTCTCTCTCTAACCCCTCTCTCTCTCTCTCTCTCTCTCTAACCCCCTCTCTCTCTCTCCTCTCTCTCTCTCTAAACCCCCCTCTCTCTCTCTCTCTCTAACCCCCTCTCTCTCTCTCTCTCTCTCCTCTCTCTCTCTCTCTCTCTCTAACCCCCTCTCTCTCTCTCTCTCTCTCTCTCTCTCTCTCTAACCCCCCCTCTCTCTCTCTCTCTCTAACCCCTCTCTCTCTCTCTCTCTCTCTCTCTCTCTCTCTCTAACCCCCTCTCTCTCTCTCTCTAACCCCCCTCTCTCTCTCTCTAACCCCCCTCTCTCTCTCTCTAACCCCCTCTCTCTCTCTCTCTCTCCTCTTTCGCTCCCCTCTCCTCTCTCTCTCTCTCTAACCCCCCTCTCTCTCTCTCTCTCTCTCCCCTCTCTCTCTCTCTCTCTCTAACCCCCCCCTCTCTCTCTCTCTCTAACCCTCCTCTCTTCTCTCTCTCTAACCCCCTCTCTCTCTCTCTCTTCTAACCCCCTCTCTCTCTCTCTCTAACCCCCCTCTCTCTCTCTCAACCCCTCTTCTCTCTCTCTCTCTAACCCCCCCCTCTCTCTCTCTCTCTCCCTCTCTCTAACCTCTTTCGCTCTCTCTCCTCTCTAACCCCCCCTCTCTCTCTCTCTCTCCTCTCTCTAACCCCTCTTTCTCTCTCTCTCTAACCCCTCTCTCTCTCTCTCTAACCCCTCTTTCGCTCTCTCTCTCTCTAACCCCTCTTTCTCTCTCTCTCTCTAACCCCTCCTCTCTCTCTCTCTCTCTCTCTAACCCCTCTTTCTCTCCTCTCTCTCTCTCTCTAAACCCCCCGCTCTCTCTCTCTCTAACCCCCTCTCTCTCTCTCTCTAAACCCCCCGCTCTCTCTCTCTCTAACCTCTCTCTCTCTCTCTAACCCCTCGCTCTCGTTCTCTCTAACCCCTCTTTCTCTCTCTCTCTAACCCCCCCCTCTCTCTCTCTCTCTCTCTCTCTCTCTAACGCCTCTTTCTCTTCCTCTCTCTCTCTCTAACCCCTCTTTCTCTCACTCTATCTCTCTCTCTCTAACCCCTCTTTCTCTCTCTCTCTCTAACCCCTCTTTCTCTCACTCTCTCTCTCTCTCTCTAACCCCTCTTTCTTTCACTCTATCTTTCTCTCTCTAACACCTCTTTCTCTCACTCTGTCTCTAACCCTTCTCTCTCTCTAGCTCTTTCTCTCCCTCTCTCTCTAACCCCTCTTTCTCTCCCTCTCTCTCTCTAACTGGTCTTTCTCTCCCTCTGTTTCTCTCCCTCTCAAACCTCTTTCTCTCCCTCTATCCTTCCCCCTCACTTGCTTCCTCTCTCTCCCCCTCTTTCTCTCTCTCTCACACATTCTTTGTCTCTCTCCTCTTGCTCTCTCTCTCTTCCTTTCTCTCTCCTCTGTCTCTCCCTCACCCCCACATCTCTCTCTCTCTCACTTGTTTTCCCTCTCTTCTCGCTCTCTCTCTCCCCTTTATCTGTCTCTCTCCTCTTGGTTGCTTTCTCCCTCTGTCTCTCTCTTCTTCCTCCTCTGTCTCCCCCTCTACTCCCCCCCCCCCCCCCCGTCTCTCTCTTTTCTCTCTCTCACTCGTTGTCCCTCTCCCCTTGCTATCTCTCCTCTCCTTTTATCTCTCTCTCTCTCCTCCGTTTCTCTCTCTCTTTATCTCTCTCTGGAGGAGGAGGAGTGTAAAGTGAAGAGGAGGAGGAGGAGGAGGAGGGGGCACGTCTGGAGAATCACAAGAGGCTGTTTTTTGGGGTAAAGTTATTTGGAAAATGCTCACGTGGATAAAAGAGTCTGATGAGAAGTGCTCCCCCCCCCCCCCCCCCGCTCCTCTCCCCCATCCTCACACCCAGGGGCCTGGCAGGTGCAGCGGGATCTGGCAGGTGCAGCGGGTCCTGGCAGGTGCAGTGGGATCTGGCAGGTGCAGCGGGTCCTGGCAGGTGCAGTGGGGCCTGGCAGGTGCAGTGGGATGTGGCAGGTGCAGTGGGACGTGGCAGGTGCCGTGGGATCTGGCAGGTGCAGTGGGCCTGGCAGGTACAGTGGCATGTGGCAGGTGCAGTGTGATCTGGAAGGTGCAGTGGAATGTGGCAGGTGCAGTGGGATGTGGCAGGTGCAGTGAGACGTGGCAGGTGTAGTGGGACGTGGCAGGTGCAGTGGGGTGGCATGCAGTGTGCAGGTGCAGTGCAGGTGCAGTGGGGTGCAGTGGCAGGTGGCTGGCAGTGTAGTGGGACGTGGCAGGTGCAGTGGGATGCAGTGTGCAGGTGCAGTGGTGCAGGTGCAGTGGGCAGGTGCAGTGGGATGTGGCAGGTGCAGTGGGTGGCAGGTGCAGTGGGATGTGGCAGGTGCAGTGGGATGTGCAGGTGCAGTGGGGCCTGGCAGGTGCAGTGGGATGTGGCAGGTGCAGTGGATCTGGCAGGTGCAGTGGGATGTGGCAGGTGCAGTGGGTGGCAGGTGCAGTGGGACGTGGCAGGTGCAGTGGATGTGCAGCAGGTGCAGTGGAGATGTGGCAGGTGCAGTGGGATGCAGTGGCAGGTGCAGTGGGATGTGGCAGGTGCAGTGGGACGTGGCAGGTGCAGTGGGACGTGGCAGGTGCAGTGGGATGTGGCAGTGCAGTGGGGCCTGGCAGGCAGTGGGACGTGGCAGGTGCAGTGGGCCTGGGCAGTGTGCAGTGGGCCCCTGCGCTCCCCCAGTGTCACTGGAGCATGGGTCAAATGCAGAGGAGCCATTTCCCTACAGCCGGAGTCTGAGTGTTGGAAACAAATATGTCCAGGAGTGTTTTTCATGAGGAAACATTTGAACAGAAACAGAACACAGGTCCTTTAATAAAACCAGGAGCAGTCAGTGTCGGACTGTGTCACAGATCAGTGTCATGTTTTGTGTTTCTTGACGTAAAATGCCGGATGTTCCGTTTCTCTTACGTGACGACACTTCTGGAGGATCTGCTGTGCAGCTTCATCTCTGCTCCAGGATGTGGGGGATCAGATTGTGTTGAGTTCATGTGTGGTATTTGGGCTGAACTTGTGAAAAATCAAATGTCCAAAACTTTAATTTTTTTAAATTGTTTTTATTAATTTTTCTAACCATTCACTAGCATTGTTGAAAATCTGGACTTTTACCACAGTTTGGTCTTGGAATGTGTAACTTAGTAAACTTAATTTAACTGGACAAAACAGGAACCAGACCAGAATTAGATCAGACCTGAGACTCGACTGCACAATCTACACTTTGTATATTTGATATTATATGTTTGCATTATATTTGAAACATTTAGACTCGTCTATGAAATCTAAATAATACAAAATCTTACCAAATAAAATGTGAAATATGACAGAAGCCCCACAGCCTCTCTCCCGCACCACCACCACATCCACAAACCCACAGAGGAGAGCGCCACAAACAGCAGAGCAACATCAACATTGGTCCCACTGCTCAATAGACACTTCATGCCACTGGATGGACTCTCTCCGCCAATAGCACCAGCTCCACTGCGCAGCAGCGCTGTTTGTTTTGTTTGCAACAAACCACAGGTAACAGCACCCGAGCACGACACGGCCCAAAAGTCCCAGCACAACAGACGCTGGGACAGACAGTCGCACTGACCGGACGTCCCAAATCCTGCGCCTCAGAAAAACTGTTGTGTCCTGTGTGTTATGTTCGTATATTATTTATCTGATACCTGATCAACACATAATGTCCGAGTCCGGATTTCCGATCACATGATTGAATCGGGACAACCCTAGTGGCTACAGTAGCATCCCTCCACCACTGAGTGTGGGGTGAATTATGCACCAAACTGTAAACGTTCTGTAGGAGAAATGTATTGTTGTAATGATACAATACATGTGTTGTTTGGTTAAAAGGTGACAGTTAAACACATGTGCTGTTTGTTTCTTTCTCTGTTACAGTGTCATATTTCTGTGGCCCATGTTAGAGTCTGTAGTCATGTGTTTCTGTCACTTTTGTGTTTTGTCTCGAAGTTTCTCTCCTCGCTGCACATCTGGATCAGTGTTTAAACCTCAGTGTTTATGTGAAATCTGTACATTGGTTTGTGTTTCCTGTTTGTATTTTAGGAGCAGACGATAATTGGGCACTTAGTGAAGACTGCAGTTTCATTAAAACACTTTGTATATATGTGTGTGTATGTACTGTATATGTGTGTGTGTGTGTGTGTGTGTGTGTATGTGTGTGTTGTGTGTGTGTGTGTGTGTGTGTGTGTGTGTGTGTGTGTGTGTGGAGTATTTTTAGTCTCCTCTGAGCCCGAGCTCCGGTCGACCTGATTTCCTGATTTCCTCGGCGGCGGTGGATGGTTTGAGAGTGACACCATTTAAACAAGAACACAGATCTGGAACAAGTCTGGAAGATTCTCCCCACGCAGACATTTACACGTCTACACAACTACACGTCTACACATCTACACATCTACACGTCTACACAACTACACATCTACACATCTACACAACTACACAACTACACATCTACACATCTACACATCTACACAACTACACATCTACACATCTACACAACTACACATCTACACATATACACATCTACACGTCTACACGTCTACACAACTACACAACTACACACCTACACATATACAACACGTACTACACAACTACACAACTACACATATACACAACACACTACACAACTACACATCTACACAACACTACACATCTACACAAACTACACATCTACACAACTCACATACACAATACACATCTACACATCTACACATCTACACATCTACACATCTACACATCTACACATCTACACATCTACACGTCTACACGTCTACACGTCTACACAACTACACGTCTACACAACTACACATCTACACAACTACACATCTACACATCTACACATCTACACATACACATACTACACAACTACACATCTACACATCTACACGTCTACACGTCTACACACTACACATATCTACACATCTACACATCTACACAATACACATACACATCTACACAACTACACAACTACACAACTACATCTACACATCTACACATCTACACACATCTACACATCTACACATCTACACATCTACACACACATCTACACATCTACACGTCTACACGTCTACACAACTACACGTCTACACATCTACACGTCTACACGTCTACACGTCTACATGTCTACACATATACACATCTTACACATCTACACATCTACACATCTACACATCTACACATCTACACATCTACACATGTCTACACATCTACACATCTACACGTCTACACATCTACACATATACACATCTACACAACTACACATCTACACATCTACACATCTACACGTCTACACATCTACACGTCTACACGTCTACACGTCTACACATCTACACATATACACATCTACACAACTACACATCTACACATCTACACATCTACACATCTACACATCTACACAACTACACATCTACACATCTACACATCACACTACACAACTACACATATACACAACTACACACTTACACATCACACAACTACACATCTACAAACTACACACTACACATATACACATCTAACACAACTACACATCTACAGTCTACACAATACACTAACATCTACAATACACAACTACACATTATACACACTACACATTACACATCTACACACTACACATCTACACATACACACTAACATCTACACACACAATACACACATCTACACACTACCATCTACACATCTACACCTACACACTACAATATACACATCATACACATCTACCATCCTAACAACTCACACACTACACAACTACACAACACATACACATCTACACATCTACACAACTTACACATCTACACAACTACACATCTACACAACTACACATCTACACATCTACATCACACTACAACATCTACACATCTACACACACTACACACACACTACACATCTACACATCTACACAACTACACATCTACACATCTACACAACTACACATCTACACATCTACACAACTACACATCTACACAACTACACATCTACACATCTACACAACTACACGTCTACACAACTACACATCTACACATCTACACAACTACACACTACACACTACACATTACACATCTACACAACTACACATCTACACATCTACACGTCTACACATCTACACATCTACACAACTACACATCTACACATATACACAACTACACATCTACACGTCTACACATCTACACATCTACACATCTACACATCTACACAACTACACATCTACACATCTACACAACTACACATCTGCACATTACACATCTACACAATACACATCTACACATAACTACACACATACACATCTACACAACTACACATCTACACATCTACAACTCATACACAACTACACATAACACATACACATACACATACACATCTACACACTACACACAACTACACAACTACACATCTACAACTATACACTCTACACAACTACACATCTACACATCTACACAACTACACATCTACACATCTACACATCTACACAACTACACATCTACACACAACACACATACACATACACAACTACACAACTACACATATACACATCTTACACATCTACACATACTACACATCTACACAACTACACATCGTACACATCTACACGTCTACACATCTACACATATACACATCTACACAACTACACAACTACACATCTACACAACTACACAACTACACATACACACAAACACATATACACATCTACACATACACATCTACACAACAATCTACACATCTACACATCTACACAACTACACACACACATCTACACAACTACACATCTACACATCTACACAACTACACATCTACACAACTACACATCTACAGGTCTACACAACAACTACACATCTACACGTCTACACAACTACACATCTACACCATTGCACATATACACATCTACACAACTACACATCTACACATCTACACAATACACATCTACACATCTACCACATCTACACGTCTACACATCTACACATATACCATCTACACAACTACTACACATCTACTACACAACACATATACACAACTACACATATACACATCTACACATCTACACATCTACACACACACTCACATATACACATCTACACATCTACACAACACAATCTACACAACTACACATCTACACAACTACACAACTACACGACTACACAACTACACATCTACACGTCTACACAACTACACATCTACACGTCTACACAACTACACATCTACACATCTACACATATACACATCTACACAACTACACATCTACACATCTACACAACTACACATCTACACATCTACACATCTACACAACTACACATCTACACATCTACACAACTACACAACTACACATCTACACAACTACACATCTACACGTCTACACGTCTACACATCTACACATCTACACACTACACATCTACACGTCTACACAACTACACATCTACACATCTACACAACTACACAACTACACACATACACATACACGTCTACACAACTACACATACTACACATCTACTACACACACTACACAACTACACATACACAACTACACATATACACATCTACACATCTACACATCTACACAACTACACAACTACACATACTACACATCATACACATCACTCTACACAACTAAATCTACACTACATACACATACACAACTCACATACACAACTACACATCTACACAACACACATCTACACATACTACACAACTACACACCTACACATCACACAACTACACACTACACGTCACGTACACACACTACACTCACACACTACACATCTACACATCTACACACATCCTACACATCTACACAACTACACAACTACACAACTACACACCTACACAACTACACACTCTACACAACTACACATCTACACATCTACACATCACTACACGTCTACACAACTACACATCTACACAACTACACAACTACACAACTCTACACATACTACACATCTACTACACAACTACACATACACACTACACACTACACACACATCACACTACACATCTACACGTCACACAACTACACACACACGTCACAACTACACACCTACACATACACATCACACATCTACACATCTACACATCTACACAACATCTACACATCTACACATCTACATCTACACATCTACACAACTACACAACTACACATCTACACAACTACACATCTACACATACACATCTACACATACTACATGTCTACACAACTACACATCTACACATCTACACATCTACACATCTACACACACATCTACACATCTACACATCTACACATCTACACATCTACACATCTACACATCTACACACTACACATCTACACATCTACACATCTACAGGTCTACACAACCACAGGTCTACAGGGCCGTGTGCAGCACAGGTCAAAGGTCACAGGTCAGACGTCAGCTCAAAGTGCGTGTGACTTTTTCATGTTTTTCTAAGTCTGACCTTGTTTTGGTGGATGGTGCCTGAAGTAAATATTTATCATAGTTTGAAGTGTCAGTTTGAAAAAAAAAAAATAAAAATCTTGAAGAAAAGCACAGAAATACAGGAAGTAGTGCTAAGTTCTGAAAAAGAATACTCTACTTTTACTATCTGTCATCAACACGGACACTTCCATCCAAAATACAGAGACAGTTCACACCCAAAGAACCTTCACTGAACAAAATAAAGGTGTTGTGTTTTATTTGTATTACTCTAACCAGAACTATTATGGATTTTAGACACGTTTGGCCCTTGTTTACATTATGGTTGCTAGGTAACACATGGAGCAGGTCAAACATGGAACTCTCTTTGTTGTGTGTTTTTTGTTTGTTTTTTATATTGAGGTGTTGTTGGTTTAACTCTTTAACTCTTGACTTTGAACTTCAAATAAACAGTTTGAGATGAATTGTGTGTATAGTGAGTGTGTTGTGTGTTCAGTGAGTGTGTTGTGTGTATAGTGAGTGTGTTGTGTGTATAGTGAGTGTGTTGTGTGTGTATAGTGAGTGTGTTGTGTGTTCAGTGAGTGTGTTGTGTGTATAGTGAGTGTGTTGTGTGTTCAGTGAGTGTGTTGTGTGTACAGTGAGTGTGTTGTGTGTTCAGTGAGTGTGTTGTGTGTATAGTGAGTGTGTTGTGTGTTCAGTGAGTGTGTTGTGTGTTCAGTGAGTGTGTTGTGTGTCAGTGAGTGTGGTTGTGTGTTCAGTGAGTGTGTTGTGTGTTCAGTGAGTGTGTTGTGTGTTCAGTGAGTGTGTTGTGTGTTCAGTGAGTGTGTTGTGTGTTCATAGTGAGTGTGTTGTGTGTTCAGTGAGTGTGTTGTGTGTTCAGTGAGTGTGTTGTGTGTTCAGTGAGTGTGTTGTGTGTTCAGTGAGTGTGTTGTGTGTTCAGTGAGTGTGTTGTGTGTACAGTGAGTGTGTTGTGTGTTCAGTGAGTGTGTTGTGTGTGTTCAGTGAGTGTGTGTTGTGTGTTCAGTGAGTGAGTGTGTTGTGTGTTCAGTGAGTGTGTTGTGTGTGTGTCAGTGAGTGTGTTGTGTGTACAGTGAGTGTGTTTGTGTGTTCAGTGAGTGTGTTGTTGTGTTCAGTGAGTGAGTGTGTGTGTGTGTCAGTGAGTGTGTTGTGTGTTCAGTGAGTGTGTTGTGTGTTCAGTGAGTGTGTTTGTGTGTTCAGTGAGTGTGTGTGTGTGTGTGTTGTGCGTTCAGTGAGTGTGTTCAGTGAGTGTGTGTGTGTGTTGTTAGTGAGTGTGTTGTGTGTATAGTGAGTGTGTTGTGTGTTCAGTGAGTGTGTTGTGTGTTCAGTGAGTGTGTTGTGTGTTCAGTGAGTGTGTTGTGTGTTCAGTGTGTGTGTGTGTGTGTCAGTGAGTGTGTTGTGTGTTTCAGTGAGTGTGTTGTGTGTTTGTGTGTATAGTGAGTGTGTTGTGTGTATAGTGTGTGTGTTGTGTGTTCAGTGAGTGTGTTGTGTGTTCAGTGAGTGTGTTGTGTGTTCAGTGAGTGTGTTGTGTGTTCAGTGAGTGTGTTGAGTGTGTGTATAGTGAGTGTGTTGTGTGTATAGTGAGTGTGTTGTGTGTACAGTGAGTGTGTTGTGTGTTTCAGTGAGTGTGTGTGTGTGTGTGTGTGTATAGTGAGTGTGTTGTGTGTATAGTGAGTGTGTTGTGTGTGTGAGTGTGTTGTGTGTACAGTGAGTGTGTTGTGTGTTCAGTGAGTGTGTTGTGTGTGTAGTGTGTTCAGTGAGTGTGTTGTGTGTATAGTGAGTGTGTGTGTGTTCAGTGAGTGTGTTGTGTGTTCAGTGAGTGTGTTGTGTGTTCAGTGAGTGTGTTGTGTGTGTGTGAGTGTTGTGAGTGTGTTGTGTGTATAGTGAGTGTGTTGTGTGTTCAGTGAGTGTGTTGTGTGTGTTCAGTGAGTGTGTTGTGTGTTCAGTGAGTGTGTTGTGTGTTCAGTGAGTGTGTTTGTGTGTTAGTGAGTGTGTTGTGTGTTCAGTGGTTGTGTGTGTTCAGTGAGTGTGTTGTGTGTTCAGTGAGTGTGTTGTGTGTATAGTGAGTGTGTTGTGTGTATAGTGAGTGTTGTGTGTTCAGTGAGTGTGTTGTGTGTTCAGTTGAGTGTGTTGTGGTGTATAGTGAGTGTGTTGTGTGTTCAGTGAGTGTGTGTGTGTTCAGTGAGTGTGTTGTGTGTTCAGTGAGTGTGTTGTGTGTTCAGTGAGTGTGTTGTGTGTTCAGTGAGTGTGTTGTGTGTGTGAGTGTGTGTGTGTCAGTGAGTGTGTGTTGTGTGTAGTGTGTTGTGTGTTGTGAGTGTTGTGTGTCAGTGTGTGTTGTGTGTTCAGTGAGTGTGTTGTGTGTTCAGTGAGTGTGTTGTGTGTATAGTGAGTGTTGTGTGTTTCAGTGAGTGTGTTGTGTGTTCAGTGAGTGTGTTGTGTGTTAGTGATGTGTTGTGTGTAGTGAGTGTGTTGTGTGTATAGTGAGTGTGTTGTGTGTATAGTGAGTGTGTTGTGTGTTCAGTGAGTGTGTGTGTGTTGTGTGTGTTGTGTGTTCAGTGAGTGTGTTGTGTGTTCAGTGAGTGTGTGTGTGTGTGTGTGTGTGTTCAGTGAGTGTGTTGTGTGGTGTCAGTGAGTGTGTTGTGTGTCAGTGAGTGTGTTGTGTGTTCAGTGAGTGTGTTGTGTGTTAGTGAGTGTGTGTGTGTGTTCAGTGAGTGTGTTGTGTGTTCAGAGTGTGTTGTGTGTTTAGTGAGTGTGTTGTGTGTTCAGTGAGTGTTGTTGTGTGTTCAGTGAGTGTGTTGTGTGTTCAGTGAGTGTGTTGTGGTGTTCAGTGAGTGTGTTGTGTGTTCAGTGAGTGTTTGTTGTGTGTCAGTGTGTTGTGTGCAGTGAGTGTGTTTCAGTGTGTGTGAGTGTGTGTGTTCAGTGAGTGTGTTGTGTGTTCAGTGAGTGTGTTGTGTGTTCAGTGAGTGTGTTGTGTGTGTCAGTGAGTGTGTTGTGTGTTCAGTGAGTGTGTTGTGTGTTCAGTGAGTGTGTTGTGTGTTCAGTGAGTGTGTTTTCTCTGTCCTGTAGATGTTTTGACATGAACCTGCCGAGGGACTGAAGAAGGAAATGAGCCACGCTGCTATAATCTTTACATATTTACAATTTAGATGTTCGTTAATATGAGCTGATCCTTTACAACTAAATAAATAAGAAAAAAAAAGAAAGAAACATCTGCTGTCAGTGTCCAACAGGAAATAAAATTATAAAATTATATGTCAATAACCACCAAAACAGACTTAACAACGGCTGGAAGTTCCGTGATGTCGGGTAAACGTAACTTAATGATTTTTTTTGTGTAAATGTGTGTCGTATTCTCCAGCAGCTTCATAAATCTGCCCCTTCACCAAATCTTCAACCAACTAACTCCACAAAGGATAAACATTCTAACATGAACAATTGATCCACAACTATCAAGAGAAGAAAGACCAAAACTTAAAGGAAACAACAACGACCACACATTAGTGACACACTGAACAAAACTAATGTTATGATCATGAATAAAACAGAAGGAACTTGTTCACTCAGACTCATTCTACAATTCAAATTAAAAATGGATTTCATGATGTCGATATGAGCACAGACAGACAGATTTGTGCAGTTCGAATCCTACAGATGTTCACAGTTACATGTGTCACATTGAAACTGCACAAATCTCTCTGTCTGCGCAAATATCAACATCATGAAATAGATTTTTCTTCTGTTTCCTTCATGATCATAACATTAGTTTTGTTCAGTGTGTCACTGATGTGTGGTCGTCGTTGTTTCCTTTAAGTTTTGGTCTTTCTTCTCTTGATAGTTGTGGATCAATTCTTCATGTTAGAATGTTTCTCCTTTGTGGAGTTTGTTGGTTGAAGATTTGGTGATGGGGCAGATTCATGAAGCTGCTGGAGAATACACAAGACATTTACACAGATATTTTGCCACAGAAAACCATTAATGTAAGTGACATTTACCCGACATCGTGGCACTTCCTGCTGCTGTGAAAAAGGTCTATTGTCAAACCCAGTAAAACCATGGAAGTAAAATAAGATCTGAAGATGAACTCAAGACGGTGTTGTGTTGATTTCAGTGGCCTATGCTAGTTTTTCTTCCGTGTTACTTCTTGAATAGGCCCTATACGCACTTACCAGAAGACGTTTGGGAACAGATGACGACTTCCGGTGTGTTTCCTGACATTGGTCATGCAATAAAACCGTGGATTCAGCAGCAGCGTCTTCACAACCTGACAAAACTTTCCCACAAAGAGTCGAATCTCTAACCGTGTCGTCATGTCACTGGTCGTAAGTGTTGATCTGATGAACATAACAGAACGCTACAGTGACATCTTTTTTATTTTATTAGACAAATTATAACACATGAATTAACAGACCATTTATAAAAAGAAAAAGAAAGAATACAATGACATCTAGATGAAGAAAACCGGGCCATTTTGTTAGTTTTCTCAGGTTTTGTCACCTCTCTAACCTTTCTACAGCTGTTTAAGGCCTTCGTCTGATTTTAGGCAAGATTCAGTTACAAATATTGGTGTAAATGTGAGTTTTTATCGCAAGGGTTCACTTTACAACTTAATTCATTCATTTAAAAAGCATTAGTTGAAATATTTTCCAACGTGCTGCACATTTTCAAGTGGTTTTAATGCAGTTGTTTTCTAAGCTACGCAAAAAAAAAAATGGATTATATAAAACTTTAAACTTGTATTATTAGTTTTGTTACTTCTTTTCCAATTTTGATGTTTTGTTTCAGCATGTATTCTTCATGATTGTAATAGCGACTTGTGATCAATAGTGAATTTTATGTCAAAGTCTGTCAAGCATCGCATTTGAAAACTAACGCAGAACTGAACTACTAAAACGAATCTGAACATTCTTTTAGTCATTTCTTGTTGTTACATTGATTCTGCATCTGTATTACATCACAGCTGTTTCTCACCTGGGTTCACATCAGTGTTGACAACAGAAAGGTCTGTTGTTTTGCATTTTATAATACTGTTAAAAATGTATGCTAAAATATGCTATTATGACACGTTTTTATATATAATTTTGGTAACATTTCATTCGTAAACTAGGGTGACCATATTTCCATTTGTGAAAACCCGGACACCTTACCGGGGGTGGGAGGTGGGGCCTCGACATTGAGCTACAGTCGTCCCTCGCTATATCATGGTTCACCTTTTGTGGTCTCACCATTTTGCGGATGTTTTTTTTTTTTTTTTTTTTTTTTTGCAACTTTGTATGCCTTTTTTTTTTTTTTTTTTTTTTTTACAGTGTATGAACGTGTATTGCGAATTACAGGTGTGTGGTAATTACACACAGTGGGTCAGGACTAAACCAGGTCTAAACCAGGACTAATCTTGGACTTAAGAGAGAAAACACCGAGTAGGGTGTTTGTAAAGCACGATTGGGCAATTGCCGTGTTTACCTTCCTTTCTCCTGCGGTCTCCTCCAAGTCCATCCTGATCCTAACCCCCGCGATAAACGAGGGACCACTGTACTCTCACCTCACAACCTGTGCACATGACCTCCCACTTGTCCCGACCAGGATGGAAAACGGAGAATTTCTTGTACAAGTCATTGTTAAATGTGCATTTGTGCTTTGGCATGTTGCAGACTGACCGACTGTTTGTGTCTCGCTCCTTCTGAGTCACAGAGAGTCATGAGAGACGCTCAGTTTAATGTCCCCAATGAACAGTACTGAAAACCCGGACATTTGCATCACTTAAAAAAAAACCTGGACGCCACTTCTGGACTGCTTCTCTCATTAAATAAGCTATGAAAACAATTTAAATAGCAAATACCTTGATGAAAGTGACGTGAGTGTGTCTTGATGGTAACATTGGAAATCTCTTTGCGGTTTATGTTCTCTAGACATAATTCCCGTCTTTTTTTCGATAATTCCCTTGTTTGATCCTGATGAGTCATTTCCAGAGGAACAGTGAAGAAACGATTCGTTTTATCCTTTTCAGAGCGTCTAGAACAACCAAATACACAACAAAACCTGCCCATGTTTCTCCGATGCTGCTGAAGTCAATGACATATCGTGCCCGGTGTCATGGCGGCGTAGGTACCGTTGCCATGGGGACACGTGACGGTGCAAAGCCTCTATAGCCAAGTGTACACCTGTTTTTACCTGTTGTTCACCTGTGTGGACCTAATTCATTTTTTTCTATTTAACTTATTCAACTCATTTAGCTTATTATAATATAATAATATAATAATAAAACTCTCCCTCGTCAGTGAGTGTTCAGTATTTGTCATCTTGGTTACTTTCTTGTGTGCAGAGAGAGAGTAATTCTGTCATACATTGCATCTTTCAAAGGACTCGCCTGAGAAACATCCAGATTTCGGGGCAATTTTGGTTCATAATCGAGTATAAAGTCCCTGATAGTTTGTTTGGACATCGCAGGACTCCACACAGACACATCACCCACATTCTCACCTTCATAAGTTTCACTCTCTGAAAGTCTGTCGCTATCGCCGTTTTCCACTTTATAATCAACTTCATCATCACTTTGAAATCTATAAAAGTCACTTTCTCTAAACTTATCCATAAAATATGTCCGCTCCTCATTTTTTGTAAAACTGTGCACCGCAGCGTCGCGATCTTTCCATTGTTCGTGTTTCATATTGTGGAGCTACAATCGTCACTACTTCGATTAACTTCGGAAAAAATCTGCAAAAACATATCCTTGAATCCTATTGGTCAGTCTAGTGTGGGTCGTAGTGGCCTCACCTTTCGCAGCCTCTGTTTACATGTGAAAAACTGAGCTGTTTCTAATGTTCGTCAAATCACGTCTTTAGTGAAACAGCGGAGGAGTCAAAACACGTCATTAAGGAAACAAGGGGGTCGTCCAATGTCGTCTTCATGGGGGAAAGAGTTAAAGTTCGTCAGGAGGGAAACAAAAGAAAGCACGCACACACAGACAGGAGTGTATTTAGAAGCCTTTAGTCTTTTTCACTTGTTCATCCACACTTGACCCAAAATGGCCGCCACTTGAAGCAGCTCCTTCAGCCCCGACACTTTCAGAAGAAGAGAATGAGAAAAGAAAGGCTTCGGATGACATCATTGTTTCAGTTTAACACAAAGCAGCGCAAGAGACCGGAGCTGGAGGAGAGGAGACTGAAACTGGGACGTGACTGGTCCATTCAGAACGAGGACAAACGAAAGGGTCGGCCTTGACACCTGCTGTACGGCATGGAAAACGAATATCGACTTAAAGGACTTGGATTCGTAATATTAATGGGGCAATATGGAACTTTTTTGATGGAAAATCTGCAACTTACTGCAACTGATCCATGATTGGTGTAGGTGAGCGTTCAGATCACAGAGAAACATTTTAGGTTTAAACACACTGGATTTCAGGATTGGAATCGGCAACCCAAATGAGAGAGTCATGTGAGGCTCATTCTGCTTTCTGATTGGATAATACACGCATCAAGAATCTCAGACTTCTGGTCATTGCGCAATTCATACTGGAAAGGATTTTCCGAAAAAGTGAGCATCAAACCTCCATGTTTGTTTTCCCAGTGGGATGTGTCTATTGACAAAGTCGATCTTTTCAAGTCTTTTGAACCATATCACTTTTGTTTCTGGTTCTGATATTGTCATATTTTAGTTTTGGGATTCGGACATCGTTAATTGTGTGGTTGTTGGATCCTAACAGTGGAAAACGGCTCGAGAAATGTGTTTGCGAACTCCATAAATGCAAAAGGGAATCAGATGTGTGTGACTGTAAACCTCTGTTCAAACTGTTTCTCTTCCCAACAGAATTGAAAAATAGTGAAAGGTGAAGGCGATGGGCAGGATTGATCCACAGGAAGGATGAAAAAGGAAACCTTTGACTGACTAAATCACCCCAAATTTGCAGTGAACATTTTGTATGTGAAGTGCCGACAAAGCAAAATCCTGATCCCTCGTTCAACCATGGTGACGAATTTAAAAGGTCAAAGCCAAAGCAAAAGGCACCAACTGTTCACCAAGAAACACCTTCCACTGCAAAGAGACCAAGACATGATGTTGCTGTAAAACAACAAGAACAAGAAAGTGCAGCTCAGTCTGTTTGTCTTCTGCATCTCTCGCTTTACAAACGGGATCCTGCTTTGATGTCGCTCCACATACAAAATGTTTGCTGCAAACTCGGGATGATTTAAACAGTCAAATGTTTCCTTTTTGGTTCTTCCTGTGGATCAATCCTGCCCATCACCTTCACCTTTCACTATTTTTTAATTCCCTTGGGAAGAGAAACAGTTTGAACAGACGTTTGAGTCACACACATCTGATTCCCTTTTGCAGTTATGGAGTTCGCAAACACATTTCTCGAGCCGTTTTCATCTGTTAGGATCCAACAACCACACAATTACGATGTCTGAATCCCAAAACTAAAATATGACAATATCAGAACCAGAAACAAAAGTGATATGGTTCAAAAGACTTGAAAAGATCGACTTTGTCAATAGACACATCCCACTGGGAAAACAAACATGGAGGTTTGATGCTCACTTTTTCGGAAAATCCTTCCCGGTATGAATTGTGCAATGACTGGAAGTCCGAGATTCTTGATGCGTCTATTATCTTGAGCCAAAACACCAAATTATAATTTTAACAACTTGGCTAATGTTTTTGTAATTGAAGCACTCATATGACACTATTTTCTGATCCATGTTCTAAAGTCGTTTCCTCGTCACACACAGACCTGGACTTGTGTTTTGTTTCGTTTTTCTCTCAAGCCGAAAAACACCCTGTTCCACCTTGTGATGTCATGTGGTAATATTAAGTGTTTAAAACTCCACCTAACTTCACTAGAATCAGTTGGATCATTTCAGCCCTAGAATTTTTTCTGGAATTCTACTGAATTAAAGGGAAAATGTAAGGACTTTATGATATCTAAATCTCATGGTTCGATATTTGTTGCGATATTGATTTGAGGTTAATATAATTGTAGACAGGACATTTTTTTGCTTTTAAAATACCTTGTGTGAAGAATCCCTCAGTCGTCCAGATAGAATCCACGGCGAGGAGAAAATTCAGTTTATCGACTGGACAAAAGTAAGTTTGGTTGAAGGTGTTTCGCAGCTGAAGAAGCAGCTTGGATGAGCAGCAAAACGTCTTCAACCAAACTAACTTTTGTCCAGTCGATAAACTGAATTTTCTCCTCTCCTTTTAAATACCTTGACAAGTTTTTGGTATAAATTATTTCCATCATAATCCCAAGAATTCAAGTAAAAAACATGTTTCTTCATGTTGTCTGTGCTGAAATGAATCATGGGATATGTTGTTTCTGATGTTCATAAGCTGTTGTTTCTTTAAAACCTGCATTTAAGCAGAGGAATTTATAATTCGATATATTGTGACAGACCACGATATTATTGTGAGACTTTTGACAATACGATATCACGATATTTAGGTTACTGTTACATCCCTAGAAAAAGGAAGCTGCTAACTTGAAAATAGTGTTGTTCCTATACCATTTTTTGGGGGGAAACGATCCAATACCGATATAGCCTTGGTGTACTCGCCGATACCGATACCAATCTGATACCACAGTGTGAAGAAGTGCACTTCAGCTACTTAATTGTGTAACATCAAGAGCAACAAACACATCTTCTAAAATGTTATTTTTAAAGAAATGCAAGAATAAGATTTAGAGGACTAAAATATCAGTGAAATGTTTCATGATCTTGACGATAAATAGAGCTGATTTAAGATGATTTAAGATGATTTAAGATGATTTAAGATGATTTAAGCACTTTCACTTTCTACCAGTGGAGATCAAAACAGCAGTGCACTCTCCTGGATATTTTACCAAGTTGAGCCAGTGTCACCAATACGATACCTGAAAAATGTGCGATATCTGAGCTTTTGTCCATATTGGTATCGGAACAACTCTACCTCAAAACTACCACTTCATGACATCACAAGTTGGAGCAGAGCATTTTGAGCTTTGGAGATGTAGACAGACTAATAATAAAGAGTTACTCAAACATGTGTGAATGAAACAAAACACAACTCCAGCTCTGTTTTTGAGAAGAGCACAGCATTAGAACATGGCTTAAAGCTCATAAGAGTCAGTTTGTGTAATATAGGGATCTAGAGTATTCTACTACACTGGCTTTGTTCTCCTCCAGCTGCAGCCTGAGGAGCTGCTCTGATCCTCCAGGTTTCTTCTGTACAACACCAGTGACATCTTTAGTGCAGACGTGATCTTAAACACACTCTAAACACACTTTGAACAGGGGAAGAAACAGGAGGCTCTATGCAGAACACAACTGGACCAAGTTTTCACTTTGACCATCTCAGACGGTTGAAGTTCATTCATTTCTTAAACTGTTGTTAATGCTTTTCTTCAGCGGTGCGCCCCCTACAGTTACAGTGCATATACAGATTTTCATGTTTTCTAATTCGGACTTGGTTTGTGGTCAATATTTACCATAGATTTACATCAGTGAAGTAACAGTTTGTGGAAAAAAGTTAACAAAAAAAGTACAAAAAAACACAGGAAGCAGTTCTGAGTTGTAAAACATAATAACTGTAGATATGACAACAACACTGAGAACTCCAAAACACAGAAGGAACACGTTTATCTGACACTTTAAACCTTCATTTAACAAAATAAAGGTGTTGTTTATTTTTTTTATTAGTTTAATCATCACTATTGTGTAATTTAGACGCATTTATGGTTTGGCAAATCTTAAGTTTTATGTCATATGCACTTAAAGTCTGGAGCTGAATGTCATTTTAAAAGAACACTGTGTAACTTTTACACCGAGTTGTTTGTCTCCATGGAGATAATGTATTAAAGTTGTGTTCGTTTATCCGACTCAGCGGTCCCAAGATGTTGCCTAGCAACATGCACTGACACGCCCCTTTTCCTCTGACGGCGGAACTCGGAAGAACTCAGAGAAGATCGAGCCAAGATTTCCAGATAGAATCCAAGACAACTGTGCCCAGAGTCACGTTTATGAAGTGTTTTCATTATGTTTGGAGCTTTGGTGTTTAAATTATAATTCCAGTCTCTCGTATTACTGCAATACTATACTGCGTCTGTATTACTGCAATACTTTACTGCGTCTGTATTACTGCAATACTATACTGCGTCTGTATTACTGCAATACTTTACTGCGTCTGTATTACTGCAATACTTTACTGCGTCTGTATTACTGCAATACTTTACTGCGTCTGTATTACTGCAATACTTTACTGCGTCTGTATTACTGCAATACTTTACTGCGTCTGTATTACTGCAATACTTTACTGCGTCTGTATTACTGCAATACTTACTGCGTCTGTATTACTGCAATACTTTACTGTATCTGTATTATTGCCTATGTGTTTGGTAGTCAGTGTTGCTCATGTTTTTAGTCCATTTCCTGCTAAAATGCCAAAATGATCGACTATCACATGACTCTAACACTTTCACTTCACTAATAAACTCAATGATAGTATTTTTAGTCAGTGATACTACGTATAGTGAATTCTTCCTGGAGGTTGTGTAGTTGAAGCAGAGATTATTTTGGGGCCTGGTACTCGGCCAAAGTTGAAGCAACAACAGCTTTCCAGTTAACGTCCATGTTTTCCTCCGAGTTGGACAAACAAAACATAATAAAACAATTGAAGTGTGGACGTCATGTCATATCCAAGATCCGAGTGGGAGATGGACAGAAAAACAAACACAGCATCAGTCCAATATGAAATCAAGGCGGTCTACTGGAAGTCATTCTCTTTGAGGTTTAAGGAACATTCCAAGGAAGTCATGTCTCTTTGTCTGCATACATGTTCCACAAGATGACATTATTAAATACATCTATTGTAATAAAGGTGAGATCTGTGGAGAGGCGAGCCCACTCACAGAAAGAATGCATTTTGTGTTTTTGAACAATAAAAACGTCCACAAACCAAAAGTCACTGAATCAAGACCAAGTTCTGTCATTGTGTTCTTTGTCAAGACACTTTTCAGAGTATAAATATTGAGTATAGCGTGGTGCTCCCACAAACTAGTATTGTATTAATAACTATCTCCATGGAGACAAACACGAAGCAGAAAAGTGACGTAGTGCGTCTTTACAGGTGGACTTTCGAGCTGCACTTGTCATTGTTGTTTATAGGACATGTCATTAGAAGCAGAGTTAAAGAGTTAAAGCTCAGAGTTAAATGAGCGTGTTCCAGTTCAGAGTCGCCCCGGGGCCCAATCACAAACGATTTGGGACAAGACCTTTTTACAGATCTCTCTTTTTTTTTAAACATATGTGTTTCCAATTAAAGTCGTGTTCAGATCGGAGCTGTGTCGCTGCACTGGAATGAACCAAAGACACGATCTCAAACTGAACTGGGCTGAGTCTCGTGTACACATGGTTATAGATATTACATAAGAAGCTCTTCAGACGTGGGACCAAGTCGTTGTTTTGTGAGTCTCAAGTCTTTGACATCAAGTCCGAGTCAAGTCCCAAGCCAAAGACGGTCAACTCCAAATCAAGTCTCGAGTCATTGGCTCATAAGTCCAAGTTGAGTCCAAGTCGTCTGCTTTGAACTTCAAGTCATTTCAAGTCTTTTAACCAAAGTACTTAGATTTTTGCAGTTTAGATGAATTTTAAACTAAATTGTACTTGGTCATCATATATTTCTGTGAGTATTTATATAAGAGTTGTAAAAATGTAAATTTTTCTATTTTTAAATGTTTTGACAACATCTTAGTGTGAATTATTACAGTTAAAACAGAAATAATTCAGATTTAATGGTGGTAAATAACAATTATTTTGTCATGAAAGATCATGTTCTATGTAGTTCCCTCTGTTTTACTGCATTGTACTGTGTATTACTGTACTGTACTGTATATTACTGCATTGTATTGTATATTACTGTATTGTACTGTATATTACTGTAGTACATTTGAGAATACCATCTCACAGTACTTCAGTTACATCCAAAGTACCAAACAGAGTAGTGAGAAGGACATGTTCAGTTCTTATATTATATTACATAGATTTTTTAGGAAAAGCATCAGGTCTTCTCAAGTCACAGGCCTCAGGTCCGAGTCAAGTCCCAAGTCATTGACCTTCAAGTCCAAGTCAAGTCCCAAGTCTTAGTCCATTTTATCAAGTCAAGTCTCAAGTCCTAAAAATAGTGACTCATGTCTGACTCAAGTCCAAGTCATGACTTGCAGGTCTCCACCTCTGCAGCTCTTCAAACTGAGTCTGCTGTGTTCTGTCTGCGTCTTATTATGAAGACTTTTAATGTCTCATAATCAGGAACTGCACAATTGACATGCTAGCTAGTTGTATAAACATATAAACTCATTATAGTGAATAATTAGGACACTCTGCATGCTTAAGGTAGAGCACTTTTAAAGTCACTCAGTCCTTTTCTTTTGTTTGATGTTGGGTTTCAGCCAATCAGAGTGCTGCTTTCAGAGCTACTTCCGGGTTAAGGATAAATAAAAAGTACTTGAGTATTATGAGCCACAGAGAAAGCACAGCAGATTAAAGGTTCTACACAAAATGAACTCTGGTGAACTTTAGGCCATGTTCTAATGTTGTTCCTCCTCAAAAACAGACCTGGACTTGTGTTTTGTTTCATTCACACATGTTTGATTAACTCTTTATTATTAATCTCTCTGCATCTACAAAGCTCAAAATGCTCTGTTCCACCTTGTGATGTCATCAAGTGGTAGTTAGTTAAAGTTAACAGCTATTTTAAAAGAAATCATTTGACCTTTTGTTCCGTTGTGGGCTAAAACAAGAGGTGTGGCTTCAGAGGTATAGATCCTAGTGAATAAATGTGGAGTTTTAAAACACAGTGGAGCACTTCCTGTATCACCACTCAGTGACATCACAAGGTGGAGTGTTTTCTGTATGAGAAAAGAACTCGGTCTAAATATGCAGTGTTTGTGTGATGGTCCGCTGCCTATTCCGACATCACTTCATTATGAATCGGAATCGCAACATGCCGATATTACGACGTCATGGTATTACAACATGCCGGTATTACGACGTGCTGGTATTACAACATGCCGGTATTACGACGTGCCGGTATTACGACGTGCCAGTATTACAACATGCCGGTATTACGACATGTCTCTATTTAGATGTGCCGGTATTGTGACGTGCCGGTATTACGATGTGTCTCTATTTAGACATGCTGATACTGTAACGTGCCGGTATAACAACATGCCGCTGTAACGGCATGCCAGTACTGTGACATGTCTCTATTTAGATGTGCCGGTATTGCGACATGCTGGTATTATGACGTGCCGGTATTACGGTATGTCTCTATGTAGACGTGACGATATTATGACGTGCCAATATTGCGACGTACCGGTATTACGACATGCTGGTATTACGACATGTCTCTATTTAAACGTGCCGGTATAACGGTGTCCTGGTATTATATATATTATATATCAACACTTTTTAGTATCACTATTCCGACACGTCATATCTGGTGTTCTCACAAGCACAAAGGGCCCACGCAGCCTCCGCTTTAGATTAGATATTTTCCCGAAGCCTGACCTATGCTCTTTTTAAAAAAAAATGCATCACTGTTTCCCACGGCTAAAAGAAAAGTGCCGCTCCGACAATGAAAAATAAAAGTAGAAGTAGTGGGACGCTTGAAAAATAATGTTTATGCCGCTACTCCGACAATTAGACGTCAATGTTTCAAATAGTGGCATGTCGGAATAAGAGCATGGAACCAAACATGTGTGAAAGAAACAAAACACAACTCCAGGTCTGTTTGTGACAAGGGAACTATGTTAGAACAAAGATGATACATTTTAAAATTAAAACCAAATTGCAAAATGGTGGCCGGGGTCTTGGGTTCATTCACTGAAGTTTAATTCTTACACAAGTGGAGTTAAATTTTAAAAAGTAAAAACCTCTTCGATTGTTTTAGGCGACACAGGATGGCGGCTCCCGTCCAATCACGACCTTCGCTGGGCAGAAGAGGGCGGGGCTAAGACAAACAAAGGCAAAAATAAGCATCCACGTTTATTAAAGCCCTATATTATACTAAATGTACCGTTTCTTTGAGCTTTTACTTGACCTGAGTGCTTCTCCGCGTTTTTAAAGTCCGTACGCCTTCCCCTGACTCAAACCGCCAACTGTTAACCAAGTTTTAAGCGTGAATTAAAGGGGCTGTAGCCTTTTTTCATGTTATATAAAAACAGTTTTGCACCAGATATATTGTGAAAGGACGTCAACTCTAAGTAAATCTAATTATAAAGTGTATTGTGAACCAGGAAGAAAAGCTGGTGCACTGTTGGGATGATAGTTGTTGTTAGTTTTATTTGGACGGTAAAACTCTGGTGTCTGAAAGTTGTGAAATGCGCTTAAAAACTCAACGTGGTGAATAATTTGAATGTTAAGAAAGTGAGGAATAACTTTGGACCACTGCAAACCATTTCAAATGAACTAGCTGCGTTTTGTCATGTTTTTAACTAGTGTTGTTCTGATACCATTTTTTTGGGATTCGATCCAATACATATGGTGTGTACTCACCAATACTGATACCAGTCCGATACCGCCTAGTGAGAAGAAGTAGACTGAGGATCATCAGTTTTGTTACAGTACAAGAGCAAAAAATAACTACTAAAAGATTGTCTCTAAAGAAAACGCATAAGAATGTGATTTTGAGGGCTTAAGTATGTATCTGTATGATTTAAGCACTTTTTAAAAATTTAATGGCCCATCTCATACAAAATAACTCTTTTCACATTGTATCTTCTGCACATAAACAAGCACAATTTGGGTTTTGGAACATCCATTACACAATAGTTCTGAAATCTTACTGATTTCTTGGAGACAGTCACAGACCAGGAACTATGAAAGGCCGACTATTGCTCCTCCCCCCGCCCGTCCTGAGAAAGCACAGGCTCCGCCCTCCAAACGTGACGTAGGCGACGAGTGAGCCGCCCTTCCTCCGCCCATCTCAGGGAGGGAGGGGGAGACAGACGTGCGCCCTGATAGTGGTAGAATAAACTTTTATTCATCATGGAGATACAGCGCGTTCAGCCACATGTGTTGGACCTGGAATCGGACGAGGACTTTGAGGAGCACGAAGCTCAAGCACCGAGTCAACATCAGCTGAACATTACTGATTGGTAAAGTATTAATAAACGCTAGTAGATTTTTCGCTTTTGTTTAGGTGTTCATGTGGGAATTCTCAGTCGATGCAGGGTGGAAGTGGTGGAGCGGGGGAGGGTGCAAAACGCTTTCTGCTACATCAAATGCGTCATAGGTGTATCTGCCGCATCATTGTTGTAGCAGCTTTAGTTCGTTGTCACGTGGGAGGGTGGCAGAAATACGCTGAAATTTGTTTAAAAAAAAACACCAAATCAATCTAAAAACCACTTGAGCGACAAATACAAGGCCCACACATCACTCTTAGAAGGTAGAAAGATCTGAAAAGTTGATTTTGCATGAGATGGGCCATTTAAGTTCATCCTCAGAGCACATGGCGAATTCTGCAGAGTAAATAAAGTCGGAGTTAGCGCTGTTCTCGAGCTGCACTCTGCGAAGTGTAGCTTGGTTATTTGAGTTGAGTGTTCACACCAAAGGTTAAATGAAGGTATCAAAGAGGAAAAAACAAATGTCTTTTCTGTCATTATTAGAGTGTTTTAAATGTCTGTAGAACCTCCACAGTCTGTATTTAACTTGATCTGAGTTTACTGGACAGTCCCAGTTTTGATTCCTGCACTCAACAGGTACATAAATAGCTGCTGAAATGGTTGGGTTTTAACGTTCTGGACTTTTCTGGGCAGGTATGAGGGGTCAGGTGAATCAAATATATAATATGCAAATATATCATCTAGAAATTGTGGTAATCACAGTGTGTTCAGTCGTCTACAGGAGGCTGCAATATTTTAACTAGAGCCCATGTCACTTAACAGAGACTGCTGCAGTTTTCCCCAGCAACATTTACGGTTTGAGGAGCATGGGCATGACAGAGCGATGCTTATGAAATAGTTCACAATAACTCTTTCAGCGCAACTTTGTGTGTGATTTATCAGGGGTACGGGCGGATAACGGGGGGAATGTTGAACGAGTTGAGCGTAGGACGGAATGTGGAACAGGTCCAGACAGGTGCAGATTTATCTTTGATATAATCACGGGTTAGCGGGCGTGTGTGGTGCTGTACTGCGCGGGTGTGGGCAGGTGTGGGCGGTGTGGGCAGGTGTGGGCAGGGTGTGGGCGGGTGCGGGTCTCCAAAAATGGACCCATGCAAGACTCTGCCCTGTGTCCCCTGTCCCAGCAGATTTAGCCAAAACCAGTGGTTTGTCCCAGTTTTACACAAGAAATGTCCCATAAATTGTCATTTGTTTAGGTTAAATACAGAAAAGCTGCTTAAAAACGACTAAAACACAAAGAAAATGTGACAATAGTGACTCATGTTTGTCATGAATGGGCCGAGTGCAGAACAATTTTACTTAATTCCGCACTCCTTTCACATTTTTATTATCACCAACCACCACAAACCGGGGGTGTCCCAGTTTTTAATTTTGAAAATCTGGTCACCTTAACTCAGGCATCTCCAACCTGTAGCTCAGTATCTCTCCAACTCCAACTCTCCGAGGGATTTCTGAATTACACAGATTGTCCTGATTAACTCAAATTTGATGAATTAAATGTCTATTGCACATTATTATTGTAAAACTATAATTCTGAGGCCTGACTTTGTGCACTCAGAAATAAATAATGTTCATGTTTTATGTTTTATCGAACTGCACCCCATCGAAGTCTTACTATGGCTTTTTGGTTTTATAAAGGTAACTCAGCGCAGGAAAAAGGTTGGAGATCCCTGTCTTAGCCGCAGACGTAAACAGCAGCTGCTCGCGTCCACGATCGTCATTCAGGAAAACACAGAGTGGTATCGGATCTGTGATTTGGTCTGAGTACTCGCCGATACAATACCTGAAAAATGTGCAGTATCGGTATCTGAACAACTCTATTTTTAAGAGAGTAAAAATCATGTTTAAACTGCGTCTTTCCTCGCTACCTCAGCAAAAACGCCTCATATTTTCCCCGTGTGTGCTCGTTAGTTCTACAATATAAAATCCCAAAGCTATACGTCGTCAAGTAGTTTGAAAACACTAAATAATAGATAATAGAGGACCTTTAGTCTCCCATAGTGATCCCAGCTGCCAGTTCAGCACTACACTTATCCGCTAAGAGCACAAAAACATGGTAACTCCCATAATGCATTTCTACACCCACTCGGAGCGGACATCTGTGGATATAAGACTTTAACTTATCTAAAATTAATATTTAAAGAGAAGACCAGTTTTCTTGTTTTTACGCCGCTAAGTTCAGCCTATGTACAATCATCTACGTATCAACAGAAGTACAGCCTCCTAAAAGCGGATATGCTCTGGCCCTTTAAAGCCGCACTGTGGAACTTTTTTTCTGGCGAGAGGGCACAGCGCCTGGTCGTGTCCATGGAGATGTTTTTGCTTCGCCGGGAATGTTCCACAGTATGACATTAAACTTCTAAAGCGTCGCGGAACAGATCCCAAGAAACGAGATGATTGGACGAGAGAAAAAAAAATAATTAAAATTAAAATCTCTCGCTAAACTCTGACTTGATTTTGTGATAAATTGTGGAATTTCTAGTAATGGCAACGTTATATGTTAGTAATCAGAATCTGTGTGTCATTTGTTTATTCGTTTTTCAATATAAAACCAAAAATAAGAAAACGAAAAAACAACTGTTTTCTTCATTATTTGTCTCCAAAACCAAAATGAAAAAACGGATAAGGATTTGTTTTTTTCAGTTTTCGATTTTGTGTTGAAATGAAGAATGGAAAAAACGGATAACGGCCGTTTCCCGTTTACGTGACGTCCTTGACTGCAAGAGACCGAGACCAGACCGGGACCAGACCAAGACTGAGACCTGACCGAGACTGAGACCAGACCGGGACCAGACCAAGACTGAGACCTGACCGAGACTGAGACCAGACCGGGACCAGACCAAGACCAGATCAAGACTAAGACCAGACCGGGACCAGACCAAGACTGAGACCTGACCGAGACTGGGACCAGACCGGGACCAGACCGAGACTGAGACCAAGACTGAGACCTGACCGAGACTGGGACCAGACCGGGACCAGACCGAGACTGGGACCAGATTGAGACTGAGACCTGACCGGGACCAGACCGAGACTGAGACCAAGACTGAGACCTGACCGGGACCAGACCGGGACCAGACTGGGACCAGACTGAGACCAGACCACGACTGGGACCAGACCGAGACTGAGACCAGACCAGGACCAGACTGAGACTGAGATCAGAACTGAGACCGGGGCCAGACCGAGACTGAAACCGGGACTGAGACCGAGACCAGACCGGAGTCTCAGAGCCCACGGCAGGGCCAGAGCTCGAAGCTGAGGCTCAGACCCCGCGGAGGATCAGAGTCAAAGCTCGGAGTCCACTCTGGTCCCGCTCTAGTCCCGGTCTGGTCCCGGACCTGGATCAGTCCTGGTTCAGTCCATATGCAGTGCAAAAGTCCAGCATCGCAGTCATGGAAGTCACGTAAACGACCGTTATCCTTTTTTTTTTTTTTCCATTCTTCGTTTAAACACAAAATCGAAAACTGAAAAAATGAATCGTTATCTGTTTTTTCATTTTGGATTTGGAGACAAATAATGAAGAAAATTGTTCTTTTTTCGTTTACTTATTTTTGGTTTTATATTGAAAAATGAATGAACGAATGATACACGGATTCTATCAGGCCAAGGTACAGGTCAGATCAGTGGAGAGGCGAGCCCATTCACAGTAAGACAGCATGTTTTCAAGATATTTTAGAGAAATATCTACACTTGTTATGATCTAATCGTTTAATTCTATAAAGTGGAACATTCCAGACAAAGCAAAAGCATTTTAACGGAGACAAACCGGGGACAGGCCCTCGACCAGAAAAGTCCCGCTGTGCAGCTTTATGAAGAAGAGAAATCAAACAGGAAGTCAGTAATTGTGCTTTTAAACCCACAAAACCACTTCGTCTTTGAAATGGGAAAGTGCTCAGTCAGAAAGTCTAAAGCTATGACCAGGACTCCCATAGAAACTGAGTATAGACAGAGTCTTTACAAAGTCCAGTCCAGACAAGGTCCACTTTAAAAATACTCTTCTCTTTGTCAACAGTCCCGCAGAGGCCTCAGAGAGTCCAAAGTCCAGAGACCAGACCAGGGTCCAGTCCAGAGACCAGACCAGGGTCCGGTCCAGAGACCAGACCAGAGTTCTAACATTGAGGAAGTGATTGGTTTGATTAAATAAGAAGACTGTGGTTGGGTTTTGTCCTGTTGTAAGATTTGACTCTTGGATATTGACAGCAAAAATAAGCTCTCTCTAAACCCGGCCGAGAGATTCAGGTACAAAAATCGTTTGTCTCAGATGTTTTTGTTCCTCCAAACCTGTGGATGAGCTACACCAAGAGAAACGCCCGCAGAAGACAGGACACTGTCTCTTAGTCTCTCTGTCTCGTGAGACTCTCTCAGTGACCTCTCCTTCTCTCCCTCTCTCCTCCACCTATCCCCCTATCCCCTCTCTCTCTCTCTCTCCCTCAGACGGTGACCTCGTTCTTGCTGGCGCTGCGATATCCGTGCCCGGGCATGTTTCCGGGCACGTTCCCGGTGAGGGACATGTGTCCAGACATGTACTGCAGGTGGTCCACAGTGTGAGTTCTCCTGGAGGCGAAGGCGTGTCTTTTGGAGGCGGAGGGCTGGAGGTGATTGACACTCAGGGTGTTGTAGGACTCGGTGTTGGCGCTGGGCTGCGAGTGCATCTTGGTGACTTTGTGGCGGTCGTGCGAGGGCGTGGAGGGCATCAGCATGTCTGCGTGAGACATGGCCCTCGCCATCGCCTTCTGTCTGAACTTGTCCCTCCTCATGGCAGGCGACAGGAGCAGGGGGTCCTGCGACAGGCGCTCCACCGACAGGAGCAGGGGGTCCTGCGACAGGCGCTCCACCCGACAGCAGCTGCTCGTTGGACAGGTTCCTGCTGCTGCTGTAGGCGTTGGTCGCCATGGCGCCGTACGGGGACAGGCCGTAGGCGTCCCTGTCTCTGCGCGGCGTCCTGGGAGGAGACAGCACGTGGTCCTGGGACATGGCCCTCTGCACACGGCCCCTAGGACGCTGCCTCTGCTGGTGGGAGGGCTCTGCACTCAGCTTCATCATGTGGGCGGAGCCGTGGGCGGGGCCGTGGAAGTCCTGGTGATGGTGTTTTCGAGGGTAGTAGTCGTCCAAGTCTTTGTCACCTGAGACACAAGAGACAAAAGAGTCACACACAAGATGAGATTATACCCACCTGAACATGTATGTGTGTGTGTGTCGGGGTGTGTGCGTGTGTGTGTGCGTGTGTGTGTGTTTCATGCAGTTTTAGTTTCAGTTCAGGTAAAATTATGATGGAAAAGCTGCAATTCCAGAGTGACTAAAACATAAACAAAACTAAATCTGAAACCATCCAGACCTGGTCCAGACCTGGTCCAGACCTGGTCCAGACTCCAGACCTGATCCAGACCTGGTCCAGACCTGGTCCAGACTCCAGACGTGGAGAGGATCTGCTCCAAACTCAAACCTGGTCTGTATAAATGATCTGTGAGTCTCCGATGTTTCTCACATTGATCCATGAGTCTCTGGAACATTCTCATTTTAGGAGACTTTCTCTCTCTCTCTCTCTGCTTCTCTCTCTCTTTCTCTGTCTCTCTTTTCTTTCTCTCCCTCTCTTTTCTCTCTTTTCTCTCTCTCTCTCTGCTTCTCTCTCTCTCTCTCTGTCTGTGTGGAGGACTCTCAGACGTTTGTCCTTCATCTGGAGTGCTTCATTTTGTCTCTTTATACACTTCACGCTCGGGTGGAGTTTAAACAAGCCTTCATTCTTCTTCTCATCCCTTTTTTTCTCCTCTCCTCCTTTGTTTCCCAATTACTTCTTCTTTCTCCTCCTCCTCCTCCTTCATCTACCTCTCCACCTCTCTTCTCTGTGTCCTCCCTTCTTCCCTCTCCTTTTCAGTCCCCCTCTCTCCTCCTCTTTTCTTCAAACCTTCTCGCTCCTCCCTCTCTCCACCCCCAATCTCTCCTCTATCTCTCCTTCTTTCTCCTCTCTCTAACTCCACGCTATCTCTTTCTTTCTCTCCCCCTTTCCCTTATATCACCCCTCCTCACACCAGCGTTATAATATCTCCTTTAACCCTCATGTCTCCTCCTCTCTTCCTCCTAGAGGAGGAGTGAAGAATATAGGAGGAGGAGAGGAGGATAGAGGAGGAGGAGAGGAGGAGAGAAGGATAGAGGAGGAGGAGAGAAGGAGGAGTGAAGGATAGAGGAGGAGGAGAGGAGGGGGAGTGAAGGATAGAGGAAGAGGAGAGAAGGACAGAGGAGGAGGAGAGAAGGAGAGGAGGATAGAGGAGGAGGAGAGAAGGATAGAGAAGGACAGAGGAGGAGGAGAGAAGGATAGAGGAGGAGGAGCATAGAAGGATAGTGGAGGAGGAGTGGAGGATAGAGGAGGAGGAGAGGAGGATAAAGGAGGAGGAGAGGAGGGGGAGTGAAGGATAGAGGAAGAGGAGAGAAGGACAGAGGAGGAGGAGAGAAGGATAGAGAAGGAGGAGAGAAGGATAGAGGAAGAGGAGAGAAGGACAGAGGAGGAGGAGAGGAGGATAGAGAAGGAGGAGAGAAGGATAGAGGAAGAGGAGAGAAGGACAGAGGAGGAGGAGAGGAGGATAGAGAAGGAGGAGAGAAGGATAGAGGAAGAGGAGAGAAGGACAGAGGAGGAGGAGAGGAGGATAGAGAAGGAGAGAAGGACAGAGGAGGAGGAGTATAGAAGGATAGTGGAGGAGGAGTGGAGGATAGAGGAGGAGGAGAGAAGGACAGAGGAGGAGGAGAGAAGGAGAGAAGGAGGAGAGGAGTTATAGTTCCTCTTAAACAGTCTGCAGTGCTCCAAAGTGATTCCAGAGCCAATTACCGCTTACAGTGAACATTACAGTGTACCTTATCTTCCCTTACCACTAGCATGCTGACCGTGCACTTCCTGATGATCGTATTTTAGCCCTGAACAGCTGCGTACACGATCTATCCGCACAGAGAGTTAAAGTGTGGCTCTGTGTTTCCTGTAGCTGGCGTAGATCGTGCGCAGTCTCCCGCTCCGTCGCTCTGTTCTGTCGCGGCCTAACGAAGCGTGGCGTCGCTTTAATTAGCGGCGGCGGAGGCGGCGGCGGAGGCGGCGGCGGCGGCGGCGGCGGCGGTGGCGGCGGTCATTTCCTGTATGTACCTGTAGGGACCCACGGCCCAGCGCAATTATACTAACGCTAACGCTCCCAGCTCCTTTAACGCAGCGAAGTGTGTAAACAAGTGCACCAGGTCATTACAGCAACAGCAAAATCCATACTCCACCTTCAAGGGCTGTGACACTCAATGGACTAAAGACACACTCTGGGACTTTTCTCCTAGAGGGTCCTATGTCTGCTGGTCGTGATGGCAATTTACAATGTTAAACTTAATGGACTAAAGACACATTATGGAACTTTTCTTGTGGAGGATGCTATGTTTTCTTATCATCTTGGAGAGTCGATGGACTAAAGGTGTTTTACAAGTTCACAATTAATGGACTAAAGCTGCACTGCGGAACTTTTCTCATGGAGGGTCACTATGGCTTTTTGTTGTCATGGAGATTCACAATGTTAAACTTATTGGCTTAAAGCTGCACTGTGGTACTTTTCTCGTGGAGGGTCGCTACGGCTTCTTGTCGTCATGGAGATTCACGATGTTAAGCTTAATGGACTAAAGATGCATTATGGAACTTTTCCCATGGCGGGTCCTGTGTCTACTTGTTGTCATGGAGATTCACGATGTTAAGATTAATGGACTAAAGACGCACTGTGGAACTTTTCCTGTGGAGGGTTGCTACGTCTTCTTGCCATCATGGAAATTCACAATGTTAATATTAATGAACTAAAGACGCATTACGGAACTTTCCTCATGAAGGGTCCAACATCTTGTTGTCATGGAGAGTCAATGGGCTAAAGTTGCATTGTGGCACTTTTCTCATTGAAGGTCCTATGTTTTCTTGTCGTCATGGAGATTCACAATGTTAAGCTTAATGATCATAAGACACATTACGGAACTTTCCTCATGAAGGGTCCAACATCTTGTTGTCATGGAGATTCAATGGACTTAAAGCTGCACTGTGGAACTTTTCTCACGGAGGGTCGCTACGGCTTCTTGTCGTCATGGAGATTCACAATGTTAAGCTTAATTCATTAAAGACACATTGCGGAACTTTTCCCATGGCGGGTCCAATGTCTACTTGTCGTCATGGAGATTCACGATGTTAAGATTAATGGACTAAAGACGCACTGTGGAACTTTTCCTGTGGAGGGTTGCTACGTCTTCTTGCCATCATGGAAATTCACAATGTTAATATTAATGAACTAAAGATGCATTATGTAACCTTTCTTGTGAAGGGTCCTATGTCTTGTTGTCGTCATGGAGATTCACAATGTTGAACTTAATTGACTAAAGCTGCATTACAGAACTTTTTTTTTTTTGGAGGGTTCTATGTTTTCTTATCGCCACGAAGATTCACGATGAAAAGATTAATGAACTAAAGCTGCACTGTGGTACTTTTCTCGCGGAGGGTTGCTATGTCTTCTTGTCGCCATGGAGATTCACGGTGTTAAGCTTAATGGACTAAAGATGCATTATGGAACTTTTCTCATGAAGGGTCCATTAAAGACACATTACAGAACTTTTCCTGTGGACGGTCTTATGTCTCCTTGTTGTCATGGCGATTCACATTGTTAAGCTTAATGAACTAAAGACGCATTACGGGACTTTTCTCATGAAGGGTCCTACATCTTGTCGTCATGGAGAGTCAATGGGCTAAAGGTGCATTGCGGAACTTTTCTCATTGAGGGTTCTATGTCTTCTTGTTGTCATGGAGATTCACAATGTTAGCTGCACTGTGGAACTTTTCTTATGGAGGGAAGCTATGTCTTCTTGTCGTCATGGAGATTCACAATGTTAAACTTAATGGATTAAATGTGCATTACGGGACTTTTCTCGTGGAGGGTTCTATGTCTTCTTGTCGTCATGGAGATGCAATGGACTAAAGCTGCACTGTGGTACTTTTCTTATAGAGGGTCGCTACGGCTTCTTGTCGTCATGGAGATTCACAGTGTTAAGCTTAATGAACTAAAGACGCATTACGGAACTTTTCTCATGAAGGGTCCAACATCTTCTTGTATGGGCTAAAGGTGCATTGCGGAACTTTTCTCCTAGAGGGTACTATGTCTACTGGTCGTCATGGAGATTCACAATGTTAAACTTAATGAACTAAAGGTGCATTACGGAACTTTTCTTGTGGAGAGTTCTATGTCTTCTTGTCGTCATGGAGATTGTCAGTGTTAAAGTTAATTGACCTAAGCTGCATTACGAACTTTCTTTTTGTGGAGGGTCCTACGTCTTCATGTCGTCATGGAGATTCACAATGTTGAGATTAATGGACTAAAGCTGCACTGTGGAACTTTTCTCATGTCTGTATGTCCACAAAACCCTGACACTTTTTACTTTCACGGGTAGATTTTGAAAGACTGTTTATGTGTGTGTAAACATGTGGGCGGGGCATCTGGTTTAAAACGAAGCCTCTGCTGTTCCAGTGCCGTGTGCAGAGCGGCCGGGGCAGACGTGCCGTGTGCAAAGTGAGATTTACAGAGTTAATAAAGACGACATAATCCAGAGGAATTGGACCAGTGTTTGTGTGATGTGTGGGAGGGTTCAACACCTCCCCCGAGAACAAACACACAAACACAAACACAAACACGAAGAGAGGGAGAGGAGGACGAGGGAGGAGGACAGAGGAGAGGAGGAGGAGAGAGGGAGAGGGGGAGGAAGAGGAGAGAGGAGGAGGAGAGGATGAGAGAGAAGGGGAGGAGTGAGGGAGAGGAGGAGGAGAGAGAGGAGGGGAGGAGGAGAGAGGAGGAGGAGAGAAGAGGAGAGGAAGAGAAGAGATGAGGGAAGGAGGAGGAGAGAAGAGGATGAGAGGGGGAGGAGAAGAGAGGAGGAGGAGTGAGGGAGAGGAGGAGGAGAGAGGAGGACAGAGGAGAAGAGGAGAAGAGATGAGGGGAGGAGGAGGAGAGAGGAGAGGGGGAGGAGAGAAGGAGAAGAGAGGAGAGGAGGAGAGAGGAGGAGGAGAGCGGAGGAGGAGAGAGAAGGAGAAGAAGAAGGGTTATAGGAGAGGAGGAGGAGGAGAGGAGGAGAGAGAATGGGAGGAGAAGGAGAGGAGAGAGGAGGATTAGAGGAGAGGGGGAGAGAAGAGAGGAGGAGGAGAGAGGAGGGAGAGGAGAGGAGAAGGAGAGGAGGAGAGGAGGAGAAGAGAGGAGGAGGAGGAGAGAGGGACGAGGAGGAGAAGGAGAGGAGGGAGGAAGAAGAGTGAAGAAGTGATGAGGGAGGTGGAGAGAAGGAGGGCAAAGGGAGGAGAGAGAGAGGAGGAGGAAAGAAACCATGGCAAAAGGTTTAGTAGGGATGAGAGGAGGAGGATACGAGAGAGAAGAGAGAAATAAAACAAAGAGGAGGTGGAGAGAAAAACAGAGAGAGAGAAAAAGAGTAGAAAAAGAGGAGGAGAAGAGGAGAGAAGGAGGCAGAGAAACGAATGAAGCAGCGTGAATAAATGCATCATATAAATAGGTTAAATAATCTGGAACATTTTAGGGAAATCGACGGTGGGGGCAGAAGTACTCAGTTCTGTTACTTCAGTAAAAGTACAGATACTAGAAAAAAAAAAAAAAAAAAAAAACTCTAATAAACTGTGGTACTTGAGTTTGAGGTGCTCTCTCTTTAGCCATGTAGACAGACTTATAAAAACTTTCTGAAACATGTGACACGAGAAAAAAACCTTCAACCTTCAGGACCTTAAACATTCTTAAACCGCTGTCACACCTTGAGGATTTAACCCGCGTATGCCGACGTATGAGCAATATGGCAAATACTCTGATGTACGTCGGATAAGTTCTAGGTAAGTCTTGTATAAGTTCTGAGGATACTGGCATACGGCGACATACGGCGACATACGGCGACATACGGCGACATACAGCGACATACAGCGACATACGGCGACATACGGCGACATACGGCGACATACAGCGACATACGGCGACATACAGCGACATACGGCGACATACGGCGACATACAGCGACATACGGTGACATACAGCGACATACGGCGACATACAGACATACGACATACAGTGACATACAGCGACATACGGCGACATACAGCGACATACAGTGACATACAGCGACATACGGCGACATACAGCGACATACAGTGACATACAGCGACATACAGCGACATATGGCAAGGTCGTCCAAAAATTATGAGCATCCTGAAAATTTGTGGAGGTATGTCAGTGTATGTTTTTACGTCCTGCATACCTGGGCCATAAGTTGTAGGTAAGTTATAAGATCGTTGACTAGGCCTGTAACGATAATCAATAAATCAATTAATCGTACGATAGCTTTTAACGAGCTCGATAACTTTTCCAGCCATGATAAATTCTATTTGCAGCTTGTTTGTTTTCTTCACTCTCTCTGAATGTGAGAAGCTTCTGTCGCTCTGACTCGTCTCGTTTAACAAGTGGAATGACGCTTGAACCAACGTGTGTGTGTGTTTATCAACACAGGTTCAGGAGCACATATCCAAGTGTCCTGGGTCACGTTTGAAAAAATCGGATCTGTGTGGTTCAGACTGTCATTAAAAGATCAGATACAGGAACATAGGGGCCAAAATTTGGGTCACTTCAGGCTGCAGCATGAACGCAGCCTAAGAAGACTTTATTACTCACTCTGTATTATCCATAAAATTTGTCCTCCGCAAATAATAACATCCAGTCGACAAAACAGAGCTATTCATCCATTTGAGTCGTTCTTTGAAAGTAAAAAGGCGAGAGGCGCACGTGTGTTTGTTTACGTCCAGCGCGTGTGAAGCTGTAGATCAGTGATAGTGACTCTACTTCCTGTGGACTTTATCTCCAATCTTTTATGCTTTAAAAACCAAGTATCTGAAGTATTGCACCACATTTCACAAATAATAATAACTCAGTTTTGTCTGGTATCTAAACTAGAAGTGCAGAGCTCTGAGATGTAGAAGTGCAGTGGCGAGTGGTTTTACTGTACACAGGAAACAGCTGACGAGATCGAGCTCACAACTTTACAGCCTGTGGTCTGCAGACAGATCCTGCTGCTCTGACCTGTCAGTCGATCTGTTGAATTCAGCACCATGTACAGAGAGAGACTGATATGATGATATATCTAGGGGTGTCAAATTATCACGTTAATTGTGATTAATTAATTACAGTCATATTTAGCACGTTCTGTTTTTTTAATCGTGTTAATCTTATTTTTAATCTCTAACTTTACTGTTTGTGTTTGTGAGTTGCCTTATTATAAAATCTGTTTTTATGTGTTGTTAGGACACAGTCGCACTGTGCAGTCCTGCTCCACTCGCTCCCACAAAGAATTGTAGCCTAATTTTCATTCCGGTTCTCGTCGCATCTGCGATAAACCTGCACACGTCTGATCTCTGAAAACATCGCGACACAAGACACAGAACCGACTCACCTTCAGCAGAACATCCCTCTGTCACAAAAAGAACACTCATATTCCACTGAGTCGTGTCCTTTAGTAGAAGCAGAACCACATCAGCAAACAAGAGCGTTTTTTTTTTTTTTTTTCTCCGCTTAGTTTATGCAAATGAGCCATGTGGTTTTAAGTTTTGTTTCTGTGAGACTTGCACAAAGCTGCATTAAAAACATTCTAATGTCAAACGGGCTGATGTGGCTCTAGAGTGTTTATGTTTATATGTTGTAAAGTTGAGTTTATTTATGCAGATTAGTAACAGTAATAATGATGATGATACTTACATAAAAATGTTAATGATAGTATGAAAATAATGTAATAATGAATTCAAATGAAAATACCTCAAGTTGAAGCTTTTCTCAGCAATTTTTAGGTGAGATTAAAAATAGATTAATTAAATTAATTAATTACAGATCATAATTAATTAATCTCTCAATTTTTTTAATCTCTTGACAGCACTCGATATATCATATGATGTGATTTCAATTGTCGAGCTGCAGTCTTTTAATAGGCGGTGACACGTGATCGTTGGAGATACGCTGCTGTGCTCTGTGCATAGTTTAGACCACAGGTGTCAAACATACGGCCCGGGGGCCAGATCCGGCCCTCCAAGAGCTTTAATCTGGCCCTCGGCTGATTTTCTACTCAAATATTTTAATTATATTTTCTATTAAAATATTGGTAATTTGGTCTCCAGCGTCTCTGTACGTGGCCCCTCCCACCAGAGCAGCACAAATGAAGACTTGTCTCTTTCCAAACGCTCTTAAAGGACGATCGTTTTGACTGTTGACCGTGACACCCTCATCAGAAAAATGTCCAACATGAGAAAAGTGGAGCCGAGTGCAGGATTTTACAACAAAATTGACTTATTCCTGTTTACATACAAGTTCATGTTAAAACTTTGTGTTGAAATTGTATTTTTCTTAAAGTTTCAGGTTGTTCATAATATTATAATATTTTGTAAAAGAAAGAGTTCATCAATTAAAAAAGATTTCTGTAATAGATTTGTGTTTCTCTGCACAAATATTTGAACTTATTGTTATTTTTGGGGTTTATATGACATGAGTTTTCTGATCCGGACACTTTGGGATCAAAATAGGTTGGATACGACCCCCGGACCAAAATGAGTTTGACACCCCTGGTTTAGACTGTCGTTAGGCAGAAGCTGTGGACGCTGGCAACACGCTCAGCATTAGTTGGTATAAGTTATCTATAAGTTACTAATACGTTATGTATACGTCTAACTCGTTATGACTACACTATGTATACGCCCAAATCTGAAAAAAAAAACCCATCAGTGGTTCAGCGTATGCCAGAGTTTTAGGGAAATTCTGGTACGTCGGCATATGTTTTCTAAATCCTCAAGGTGTGACAGGGCCTTTATACCATACTTATGTACAGTACTTTACTACTTTTACTACTTCCACCACAGGAACAGTTACATACACGTCTTTATCTTTTATACTGATGCTTAATGGATTTGTGTGTGTGTGTGTGTGCGTGCATGTGTGTGTGCATGTGTGCTTGTTTTTCCGAGCTGTGATGTGTTCAAGGACAGTCTGTGTGCTGCATTCACATGTGTCTTTATAGTGGGACAAAGTGGTGCTTTTGTGTTTGTGGTTTGCAGCTCAGAACACACTGTACACACGACAAACACACATGTGTTAAAGCTGTGCAGCTCTGGAAACATGTTCACACATGTACCTGTGTGTCAGATGCCCTCCCACTGTCTAACCCTGTATGTAGAGCTCCAGATCTGTGGGTCAGTCATTCATTTGTTTTTCAAAATAAAACCCCAAATAAGAAAACATTATTATTTGTCTCCAAAACCAAAATGAAAATGAAAATAATAATAGTAATTTTTTTTTTTCAGTTTTCAATTTTGTGTTTAAATGAATAATGGAGGAAAAACAAAAAACGAAGATCAGCCGTTTCCTGTTTCTGTGACTTAAACTGAGATGCAGGACTTAACCAGGACTAAAACAGGTCTAAACCAGGACTGAAACAGGACTAAAACAGGTCTAAACCAGGACTGAACCAGGACTAAAACAGGTCTAAACCAGGACTGAACCAGAGCTGAACCAGGACTAAAACAGGGCTGAAACAGGACTAAACCGGTCTCAGTCCTGGTCTCAGTCCCGGTCTGGTCCCAGTCTGGTCCCAGTCTGGTCCCCGTTTTATCCTGGTCTTAGTAAAGGTCTGGTTCCGGTCTCAGTCCTGGTCTCAGTCCTGGTCTCAGTCCCGGTCTCAGTCCTGGTCTCAGTCCCGGTCTGATCCCGGTCTCAGTCCTGATCCTGGACCCGGTCTCAGGTCTGGTCTGGTCCCAGTCTCAGTCCCAGTCTCAGTTCTGGCCTGGTCCTGGTCTCAGTCTTGGTCCTGGTCGTGGTCTGGTCCTGGTCTTTGTCTTGGTCCTGGTCGTGGTCTGGTCCCGGTCTCAGTCCCGGTCTCAATCCTGGTCTCAGTTCTGGTCTGGTTCCAGTCTCAGTCCTGGTCCCGGTCTGGTCTAGGTCTCAGTCTTGATCACCCAGCAGTGTACGTGGGCACATCTCTGGGCCCGTCCCGACACTCAGTCCTGGTTCAGTCCTGATTTAGTCCTGGTTCAGTCCTGATTCAGTCCTGGTTCAGTCCTGGTTCAGTCCTGGTTCAGTCCTGGTTCAGTCCTGCATCTCAGTTTAAGTCACGTAAACGGGAAACGGCTGTTATCTGTTTTTTGTTTTTGTTTGTTTGTTTGTTTTTTTCCCCAGTATTAATTTAAACACAAAATCAAAAACTGAAAAAAAAAAAAAAATCGTTATCTTTTTATTATTATTATTATTATTATTATTATTATTATTATTATTTTGCTTTTGGAGACAAATAATGAAGAAAATACTTGTTTTTCATGTTCTTATTTTTGATTTCATTTTAAAAGAAGATCAATCTTACAAACCCTGCTCCTTTCACAGATCAACTCAAATAAACATTTCTTTAATAATCAATCCCAACATCAGACCAAGTCACCAGTGAACCATACACACGTCATGACATCACAAGGTGGATCAGAGCGATTGGAGCTTTGATTTAGATTTCCTCTAACATTTGTTAATTTAGATTTACTCAAACGTGTGAATGAAACAAAACACAACTCCAGGTCTGTTTTTGATGAGGGAACATGATTATAATACGACTTAAACAGTGTTGGGGAGTAACAGATTACATGTACTGGAGTTACGTAATCAGAGTACAAATGATGAGTAACTGTATTCAGTTACAGTTACTGTTTCAGTGAGTGGTAATTGGATTACAGTTACTTTGTTGAAATAAATGGATTACACAGAGGTATTTTCCTGTTTTTACATTTTGGGCTATTCCGCTTTTTTTTGTTTTGTTTTGTTTGTTTGGTAATTCCACTCATTGCTGGACACTAAACCAGATCGAAACCAGGTCTAAAACCAGATCTAAACCAGATCTAAAACCAGTTCTAAACCAGGTCTAAACCAGGTCTAAACAAAACCAGGTCTAGGTCTAAACCAGGTCAGGTCTAAACAAAAACCAGGTCTTTAAACCAGTTCTAAACCTGGTCTAAAACCAGGTCTAAACTAGGTCTAAACCAGGTCTAAACCAGGTCTAAACCAGGATTTAACAGGACTAAATCATGCAGCCTGGGCAGTGTCTCCTCATTCTTCTATCAATAATATTTTTTATTTGGTTCAGTAAATCTGGGCTTTTCATCATCTTTTAGCAGATAAAACTTCTTATGTGAAGATTTCCTCATCTTTGTTTCTCTACAGCAAATCAAGTAATCCAAAGTATTCAGATTACATTACTCACTTTAAGTAATTTAATGGATTCTGTTACAAACTACATTTTGGGGTATGTAATCTGTAATCTGTAATCTGTAGGGGAATATATTTTAAAAGTCACCTTCCCAACACTGGACTTAAATCTCACAAGAGTCAAATTTGAATTCAGTGTTTTTAAAAATGTAAAAAAATAAATATAAAATCAAAATGCTGTGAGCCTGGAGGTTGTGTGGGGTTTGCATGTTCTCCCTGTGTTGTGACATACCTGCTCCGTGTTGTGTTCGCTCTAGTTGTGTACAGAGACTTTGACAGTTTGACACTTGTACAAAATGAGTGCGTGTCCAGGAGCCCAGTCGCCGCCGGGGCTCATGGGAATTGTAGTCTGGAGCAGAGTGACACCGGCCTGCATTAGTATTTCTCATGCATTTTGATAAGACTCCACTGACTGCCAAAAAAGTTACACAGTTTGGAACACATTTCAAAAACTGAACAGGAGAGCGCTGGAGAAAAAGTTTGAGTAGAATGTGAAGAGTTTTGTTTTATTTATGTATATTTGACGTGTTAGAAAATGAGAGAATTATAAACCACATTATGAGCAGACAATCTGGATTTAAAGGCCTGTGTCACACTATTCTCTCTGTTCTGATGTTTCCTCATTACACACACACCTGGAGTTGTGTCCAAGAAGAGCTCCACTGTGTTTTTAAACTCCACACACCTTCAGTAAAATCATTTGGATCATTTCAACCCTGGAACTGCCCATCACTACTGAGCCAAAGGTAAAAAGTACACAGCAAAAACTGGAGGGTGAAAATTTCAGGGTAAAATATTTGCTGTTTTTAACACAAAAACGTGTTATTTTATTTATTTGAAAGTTAAATGGGAGTTGGAGTTGGGGTTATTTGGCAGAGTTGATATGGTTGAAGTTAATTCAACTTCCTTTAATGTAAATTCAACTTCCTCGAGTGTTAAATCAACTTCCTCTAGTGTTAATTTAACTTCCTCTAGTGTTAATTTGGCTCCTCCCACCCACCACTTCAAACTCCTGTGAGAGTAGACCAGTTTGAACCTGTTTTGTTCATAATTTCATCTTAAATTAATTCAAACACACCTCACACCACACCAAAAAAAACTCTGTGTGTTGTTTGGCTAAATCAGGATAACTCTACAAAGTGTTATCCGTTTACTCTCAAAACATTAATATAACTCTGGATTTAAACAGTTAAACAGGAACTTTGGTCCAGTGTTACTGAATGAACTTTTCCAAAAGTGTTAAATTAACTCTAGAACAGATTGGACTCATATAAACCCTGAGAAAATGTTCAAACTTGATTCTGTGAGAGTCAGTTTTAACACTCCACTTTTTGATGTGTAGTTGTTAACTTGAAAACTACAACTTGATGACATCACAAGGTGGAACAGAGCATTTAGAGTTTGGGAGATGTGGACAGAATAATAATGCAGATTTACTCAAACATGTGAATGAAACAAACACAAGTCCAGCTCTGTTTTTGAGGAGGAACAACATTAGAACATGGACTTGAAGTAAGAAAGTAATATGAAAGTGTGTGTGTGTGTGTGTGTGTTTGTATGAGTGCGTGCGTTTGTGTGAGTGTGTTTATGTGTGTTTGCATGAGTGTGTGAGTGTGTGTGTGTGTGTGCATGTGTGTGTGTGCGTGTGTGTTTGTATGAGTGTGTGTGTTTGTATGTGTGTGTGTGTGTCTGTGCGTGTGTGTGTTTTTATGAGTCCCCCAAAATGTAGTTTGTAACGTAATCCATTCAATTACTCAAGGTGAGAAACGTAATACTAATAAACGTCTGAATACTTTGGATTACTTAACATTGTCTTGTTTTTGAAAACTACATGAATGTAGTGACCACATCCTGAACATTCAACTGTTGGCTGTAGAGGAGCAAAAACTAGGATCTTAACCTAAGATGTTTTGTCTGATAAAGAAAATAAAAAGCCCAGACTTTCCTTAAAAAGATTAAAAATATTATTGATAGAGAAAAGTTTTCTATATGAGATCACTGCTGCCTTCAGTTATGTATGTCACACTACTGTTACTGTCATATTGTTTAGACCTGGTTTAGTCCTGGTTTTAGTTTTAGTTCTGGTTTTAGTCCTGGTTTAGTTCTGGTTTTAGTCCTGCTTTAGTCCTAGTTTTAGTCCTGGTTTTAGTCCTGCTTTAGTCCTGGTTTTAGTTCTGGTTTTAGTCCTGGTTTAGTCCTGGTTTTAGTCCTGGTTTGAGTCCTGGTTTAGTGCTGGTTTTAGTCCTGCTTTAGTCCTGGTTTTAGTTCTGGGTTTAGTCCTGCTTTAGTCCTGGTTTTAGTCCTGCTTTAGTCCTGGTTTTAGTCCTGCTTTAGTCCTGCTTTAGTCCTGGTTTAGTCCTGGTTTTAGTTCTGGTTTTAGTCCTGCTTTAGTCCTGGTTTTAGTCCTGCTTTAGTCCTGCTTTAGTCCTGGTTTTAGTCCTGCTTTAGTCCTGGTTTAGTCCTGGTTTTAGTCCTGCTTTAGTCCTGGTTTTAGTCCTGGTTTTAGTCCTGCTTTAGTACTGGTTTTAGTCCTGGTTTTAGTCCTGGTTTTAGTTCTGGTTTTAGTCCTGGTTTAGCCCAAAATTTGAAAACAGGAATATACCATGTAATCCATTTATTTCAACAAAGTAACTGTAATCCAATTACCACTCACTGAAACAGTAACTGTAACTGAATACAGTTACTCATCATTTGTACTCTGATTACATAACTCCGGTACATGTAATCTGTTACTCCCCAACACTGGTCACCTGCTTGTTTCTATGGAGATGTCATTGCTCTCTCTGGAATGTTCCACAGTGTGACATTCATTTATTCAGTGACAGGTGGTTTTGTAGTTCAAAATCACCTAGACAAACAGACATTGTGAGTGTGAGCGGCGTCGCCTCTCCACAGACCTGACCTGTCACTTGGTCCTGATTCAGTCTCCATGAGGATAGAAAGGTTTAATGCCATACTGTGAAACATTCCAAACAAAGCAATAGCATCACCATGGAGAAAAGTATCTTGATGGAGCCTCCACCAGAAAAGTTCCAGAGTGCAGCTTTAATGAAAATCTGCAGTCGTTCTCAAAATGGCTGCTCTATAAACAAAGCTCAAATCTGTGACGAGGCCGCGGACGACTGATTCACAAAAGCTCATGCCCCAGATTTATGTGGATACTTTTGTCTAATTTTCTTTTCCCAGATGAAACTTTTGCGTCAGTTTCTAATATTTTCATTGTCAAAGAGTCAGAATAACAAATGTATAAAAAGTGACAAGACAAGGGACAGTCCCAGAGGTCTTACTTTGACTATCACAGCAAAAAGTGGAGAGTTAAAATTGACTCTCACGGAATAAATCTGAACATTTTCTCAGGGTTTATATGAGTCCAACCTGTTCTAGAGTTAATTTAACACTTTTGGAAATTTTAATTTAGTAACACTGGACCAAAGTTCCTGTTTAACCCTGAAATCAAGAATAATATTAACGTTTTGAGAGTAAACAGATAACACTTTGTAGAGTTATTCTGATGTAGCTAAACAACACACAGAGGTGTTTTATTTTGACACTTTATTTGAGATTTGTTAATTTAAAATGAAATTAGGAACAAAACTGGTTCAAACTGGTCTTCTCTCACGGGAGTCTGAAGTGGTGGGTGGGAGGAGCCAAATTAACCCTAAGGGAAGTTAAATGAACACTAAGGGAAGTGGAATTAACACTAGAGGAAGTTGAATTAACGCTAGAGGAAGTTGAATTAACACTAGAGGAAGTTGAATTAACACTAGAGGAAGTTGAATTAACACTAGAGGAAGTTGAATTAACACAAGAGGAAGTTAAAATTAACACTAGAGGAAGTTGAATTAACAGAGGAAGTTAAATTAACACTAGAGGAAGTTGAATTAACACTAGGGGAAGTTGAATTAACACTAAGGGAATTTGAATTAACGCTAAGGGAAGTGGAATTAACACTAGTGGAAGTTGAATTACACTAGTTGAATTAACACTAGAGGAAGTTAACACTAGAAGTTAACACTAGAATTAACACTAGGGAAGTTGAATTAACTAGAGTTGAATTAACACTTGAATTAAGAGGAATTAACACTAGTTGAATTAACACTAGAGGAAAAGAATTAACACTAGAGGAAGTTGAATTAACACTAGAGGAAGTTGAATTAACACTAGTTAACTTAACACTAGGGAAGTGAATTAACAGAAAGTTGAATTAACACTAGAGGAAGTTGAATTTAACACTAGAGGAAGTTGAATTAACACTAAGGGAAGTTGAATTAACACTAGAGGAAGTTGAATTAACACTAGAGGAAGTTGAATTAACACTAAGGGAAGTAGATTTAACACTAAGGGCAGCTGAATTAACACTAGAGGAAGTTGAATTAACACTAAGGGACGTTGCTCCAACCCTCATTTAACTTTCAAAAATGTAAAATAACACTTTTTTGTGTTAAAAACAACTCAACAACAAACAAATATTTTATCTTGAAATTTGAACTCTCCAGTGTTTCCTGTGTAGTTTGAGCAAAGGAACTTTTCTGGTGGAGGGTTCGTCAAACGTTTTTCTCCATGCAGGTGTTATTGCTTTGTCTGGAATGTTTCACGATGTTGAGACCAAACCAGAGCAAGTTCCAGGTCAGATCTGTGGAGAGGCGACCCCGCTCACAGTCATGTCTGTTTGGACGTATACTTGAGCTTTAAAATCACCTGTAATCAGTGTTGGGAAGGTGACTTTTCAAATGTATTCCCCTACAGATTACAGATTACACACACCAAAATGTAGTTTGTAACGTAATCCATTAAATTACTTAAAGTGAGTAATGTAATCTGAATACTTTGGATTACTTGATTTGCTGTAGAGAAACAAAGACAAGGAAATCAAGATGTTTTGTCTGCTAAAAGAAAATAAAAAGCCCAGACTTTAATGAACCAAATTAAAAATATTATTGATAGAAGACGAGGAGACATGGTCCACACAGCATGAATTAGTCCTGTTAAATCCTGTTTGAGACATAGTTTAGACCTGGTTTTAGTCCTGGTTTAGTCTTGGTTTAGATCTGGTTTTAGACCTGGTTTAGATCTGGTTTGGATCTGGTTTTAGACCTGTTTTAGACCTGGTTTAGACCTGGTTTAGACCTGGTTTAGACCTGGTTTTAGGTTTCCTGGTTTAGACCTGGTTTAGACCTGGTTTAGACCTGGTTTGGACCTGGTTTAGACCTAGTTTAGACCTGGTTTAGACCTGGTTTAGACCTGGTTTAGACCTGGTTTAGACCTGGTTTAGGCCTGGTTTAGGCCTGGTTTAGACCTGGTTTAGACCTGGTTTAGACCTGGTTTGGACCTGGTTTAGACCTAGTTTTAGACCTGGTTTAGACCTGGTTTAGACCTGGTTTAGACCTGGTTTAGACCTGGTTTGGACCTGGTTTAGACCTGGTTTAGACCTGGTTTTAGACCTGGTTTTAGACCTGGTTTAGACCTGGTTTTAGACCTGGTTTTAGACTTGGTTTAGTGTCCGGCAATGAGTGAAATTACTGAAAAAAAAAGGGAGTAGCCCAAAATGTGAAAACAGGAAAATACCTCTGTGTAATCCATTTATTTCAACAAAGTAACTGTAATCCAATTCCCACTCACTGAAACAGTAACTGTAACTGAATACAGTTACTCATCATTTGTACTCTGATTACTCTGGTACATGTAATCTGTTACTCCCCAACACTGCCTGTAATTGAATAAATGTAGTAAAAAGTCGAGCTGTTTAATGTCACACTGTGGAACATTCCAGACAGAGCAATGACGTATCCATAGAAACAAGCAGGTGATGGACCCTCTACCAAAACGTTGCACAGTGCAGCTTTAAGTGAGAGTCACTGTAAATAATCATGTAAATACAGAAAAAAAAAACGTGGTAGTGTGTGTTTAAAATGTTTGTAATGTACTTTTAACACTTTTGTTGTAACTCTCTCACAGCTCTTAGCGTTAGCATTAGCGTTATTTCCCGCTGTCACTTTTTATGAGACTTTGAGAGAGTCGTGACTAAATCTGAAACGACATGCATCAAATCCGGAGCAAACGAAGCATGCGGCGATCAGTTAGCTCCGAAACGTTAGCGTGGCGTCATCTCAATCTGAAAAACCAATGTCGTTAGCATCATTAGCGTCATTAGCGTCATTAGCGACAGGACACGCGCCGCAGATGGAGCCGATCTCACGCCAAATTAGTCCCGGAATCCTCCTCCGCGTCGGGGCGTTTGAAAGGCGAGGAGTGAGCGGCTCTCGGATCTGTGGAGAATGGTCCTGACGTGCGCCGATCGCTAATCGCTAATGGCCGTTCAGCGTAACATCGGATTTGCGCCGCGCCGGGCTGACGGGCGGCGGCAGAAAGGAGCCGTCACGCTGTTATGATGTCATCAGTCTGGGTCATTTGGGCTAAAAATAAGCACGAGATGTTTTCTGATTTTGTTTTTGGAATTGCAAATGAGAGAAATGTTGTCCGCGGAATGTTTTAGGCATGATTACGTTTTTAAATAATCGAGGGTTGACCAGGCCGAGCTCTGGAACATTCTGTCGAGGGCCGTCACTAGATATTGAATCACAAGTTGCTTTACTTAAATGCACTGTTTTATTTTAGTAACAGCTTATAAACACTGGGAACTACATATCCCATGATTCATTTCAGCGCAGACAACATGAAGAGAGATGTTTTTTACTTGAATAGACACATCAAGAATCGCGGACTTCTGGTCATCGTGCAATCCACACTGGGAAGGATTTTCCACTTTGTTTTCCCAGTGGGATGTGTCTATTGACAAAGTGGATCTTTTCAAGTCTTTTGAACCATATCACTTTTGTTTCTGGTTCTGATATTGTCATATTTTAGTTTTGGGATTCGAACATCGTAATTGTGTGGTTGTTGGATCCTAACAGCAGAAAATGGCTCGAGAAATTTGTTTGTGAACTCCAAAAACAAACAAACAAACAAACAAAAAAACTATTGATAATATTGATATTGTTATTGATAATTTATGCAAAACTTTCAAACTGAAAATAAATATTGGCTACGAATATGAACCTTAGAGCAGTTTTGCGATGTTTAAAACATAAAATGTACTTTGAACATGAAATAAGGCAGAAAAACATAAATGTATCCAAAATAATCTATATATCCAGCTGTTCTACCATCTGTATATTTAAAAATTGAACTAAATACTTATTTATATATATAAAAAAAAAATTTAATCCCAAAATAAACTTTGTTAAGCTTTATTGTTTCAACTCTTCTGACTGCTGAGTGAATGAATAATGATCTGTAAAGCGCTTTGTGTATCTTGAAAGGTGCTATATAAATGCAATGATTAATAAATGTTTTTATTTTTTTCCTCCAGTGCACATGTGGGACCTGTTTGGAGTGTTTAAAGTTCACACTGGAGTCACATACATGACACATTTAATTACTTCCGCCAAGGAGGTTATGTTTTTGCCGGCGTTTGTTTGTTTGTTTGTTTGTTTGTTTGTCTGTTAGCAACATAACTCAAAAAGTTATGGACCGATTTTGATGAAATTTTCATTATTTGTTGGAAATGTGAAAAGGAAGAACTGATTTCATTTTGGGGGTGATCCGGAAGAAATCCTGGATTCTGGATCACTTTGAAATTTTAGTTAACATTGTGGTAAATTGGGCCAAAGATTTTGTTTCTCAATATCTCAGTTCATTATTGACCAAACCCCATGAAATTTGACTCAGGGATGGACAATGGGATCCTCTTTCATATTCCAAATTGAAAGATACGAGACAAATATTTATGGAAAACACAATTAATATGAGGGGGACTGTAGTCCTTGGCGGAGGTCTGCGCTCTCTGACTGCTTTTCTAGTTGGAAATGTGAATGACCTCGCAAAAAAAACAAACAAACAAAAAAACAAAAAAAGAATTCCACAAAAAAAATAAATGAATAAAAAAAAAAAAATCTGAATTAAGCATTAAGCCCTGCAGTTTGAATATTGGTTTACTGACACCTGTCGCTTGCTTTTTTTTTTTTTTCTATTTATTTAAAATGTATTATTACCATTTATATGTTTCTCTTTGTTATTATATTTAATTGTGAAGTAAAGTTTGTCTAAATCGACCCAGATTAGTAAATATTCTCTGTTTAGAAGCTTCACTGTCCTCGTTTAGAGCTCGATCTGGTTAAAAATATGTTTGAAAGTCATAAATTACAAGAGAAATAATCATGCTGTTTCAACGATTAAAATAAGCTTTAGTCGTGGTCGGAGTTTAGACTCGAGCTGATGACATCGTAAAACGTGGTGTGATGTTTGAGAGCGTCCAGCCCGGCGCGGTTAAATCTGATGGGCGGGGTCAGGGTGGGGCGGCGGCGGAGGAGAGACGGAGGGCGACGGACGGACAGGCGGGCGAGCGAGGACATACTCAGCCGCATCAGTGAGCTGCTGTATTTACTTATGTCCGGCTTCAGGGCCACTTCGTACGACGGCGGCAGGTGCGACAGGTTCTGGAAGGAGCGCGACAGGGACAGGTCGTACGGCTCGGTGGCGGCCGTCAGGATGTTGTTCTTCCTCTGAGGACGATCTGTGAGAAACGGGAGAGAGAAGAGAGGGAGGAGAGAAAGAAGAGAGAGAGTGAGGAGAGAGAGAGAAGAGAGGGAGGATGAGAAGTGAGGGAGAGGGAGAGAAGAGAAGGAGAAGAGAAAGAAGAGAGAGAGGGAGGAGAGAGAGAGAGAAGAGAGAGGGAGGGAGAAGAGAAAGAGAAGAGAGAGGGAGGAGAGAGAGAGAGAAGAGAGAGGGAGGGAGAAGAGAAAGAGAAGAGAGGGAGGAGCGAGAGAAGAGAGGGAGGAGAGAGAAGAGAGAGGGAGAAGAGAGAGAAGAGAGAGGGAGAAGAAAGAAGAGAGAGGGAGGAGAGAGAAGAGAGAGGGAGAAGAAAGAAGAGAGAGGGAGGAAGAGAGAGAGAAGAGAGGGAGGAGAGAGAAGAGAGAGGGAGGAGAGAGACGAGAGGGAGGAGAGAGAGAGAAGAGAGGGATGACAGAGAAGAGAGGGAGGAGAGAGAGAAGAGATGGAGGAGAGAGAAGAGAGGGAGGGAGAAGAGAAAGAGGAGAGAAGGAGGAGAGAGGAGAGAGAGGGAGAGAGAAAAGAGAGAGGGAGGAGAGAGAGAAGAGAGAGGGAGAAGAAAGAAGAGAGAGGGAGGAGAGAGAAGAGAGGGAGGAGAGAGAGAGAAGAGAGGGATGAGAGATAAGAGAGGGAGGAGAGAGAGAAGAGATGGAGGAGAGAGAAGAGAGGGAGGGAGAAGAGAAAGAGGAGAGAGGGAGGAGCGAGAGAAGAGAGAGGGAGGAGAGAGAGAAAGAGAAGAGAAAGAGAAGAGAGGGAGGAGAGAGAAGAGAGGGATGAGAGAGAGAAGAGATGGAGGAGAGAGAAGAGAGGGAGGGAGAAGAGAAAGAGGAGAGAAGGGGGAGGGAAGAGAAGAGAGAGAAGGGGGAAAGCGAGGGAGGGAGTTGAGGGGGACAGAGAGCGAGGAAGGAGAGAGAAGAAAGAGAAACAGAAGGAAAAAGATAGAGAGGGGAGAGGAAAGAGTTTAAAAGAGGGGAAGGGAGAGACGGAGGGTGGAAAGAAGAGGGTGAGATAGGCGGAGAAGGAACAGCGAAAAAGGAAGAGGAAAGAGAAAGAGGGGAGAGAGAGAAAAGAGAAGTCAGTTTCAATTTTATGATAAAGAAAATGAGGAGGAAACATTTAGACATTTTCAAAACACAACTCCATCTCTGCTCCAGCTCCGTCACTTATTCTCTGGAATATTTAGAAGAGGAGAATTCAGTTTCTTCTTCATTTTTCATGCGAGTCGAGCAGAAAGTGGCCTTAATAAACACAGGAAAAAAAAAAAAAAAAAACTTAAATGATTTTAGCAAATAGCTGTAATATAACAGGGTCTGGTCAAGTGGTAATGGAGGGAAACAGGGGCAGATTTTTGACATTCAAATGTCTCTTATTCAGAAACTAGAGGGACTATTGAAATAAGTAAAGTATCAGAATGTAGGAAAGAGTTACACTCCAACAGGGTCAAGTTAAACCTGTGATATTCTTTCAAGTTGTTGACAAAAAATGTAAAAACTCATGTCGGTAACGGAGGGAATGAAATATGCAGCACTTTTGGGGCAATAAATCCAAACAGTGATAACTCTTGGTTCTCACTTCCATATCCTTAACAAACTGGTTTGAATATTTGCTTCATATAGTTTTCTACCATATGGTACAAGATTAGGTTGAAAAACCTCTTACTTTTTGACTCATGAGATTTTTTATTAAGAAAGTTCATGGTAACGGAGGGAAAAGTAACAGAGGGAAAATTGTACAAACAAGTAGAAGGTGCAGGATTTTACATCATTTGTTGCTTTTTTCTTCTGAATACTTTAATATTACTTCAAAATGAAAGGAAACTATTTCTATAAAGTATTTCAGTCCTTCCAAGCCAATTTTTTACATTTTAAATACTTTTTTTTTTTTTAAATCCTGTACCTTCATCAACAGTTCAAAGATGGAATAACACAAGATATGATGAAATACATCCATTTATTTACATGATTTTCAGGTCTTTGAAATTTGGGAAATAATTTTTGTTCCATGTTTCATACATGGTTTGTTTTAAAACGTATGGAACTTTAGAACCAAAAATGGTACAGAAAAAAGGTCAACAGTTTCATAAACTAGAGTACATATGTATCTGTTCAATACATTTTTATATCAGATGCATTAACTTGAATTTTTGGCCTTGCTTGTTTACTTCTGCTTGACCGGGCCCAACAAAGAGTGAAAAAAAGGGGGTTTGACACGTCTCTCACTGTTCTCCAATGTTCTTAACCTCAACAACTACACAGAAGTCACACAGAAAACCGACACACAGCAGCCAACTTCATAATGACAAATATTTGCAGCTGCCTACCTTCATCTTGTGCTTGTTTTTCCACCTCCTGGTCTTTTCCCTGATCACTTTTTTTTATTTTAGTATTTTCATGCCTTGTCCATGTTTTACCAGTGTCAGTTTGGAAGCATCAAACACATCCCTTAACAGAAGAGTCACGACAATGTAAAGTACACAGTGTTGTGCAGATTCACTCAGGGAAAAAATAACTGTGACATATTGTCTTGAACTCACAATATTATGAATGAAGTCTGTTTTATTCCTAAGCAAATACCAGTGTGATTTACTCAGTTAACCTGTGGTATAATTGGCTATTAGTTGAGGAGAAGGCCAACATCCCCCCGCACGCCTCTCCTCCTCCTCCTCCTCGCCCTTCTCCCACAAGACGCTCGAGCGCAGCACAGTGCACTGAAGACTGCCCCCCATGAAGGCTGCCCTTTTTATAAAATGCATGACTGTTTCCCACGTCCATCCGTCAGGACATTTTCCCACTGTCTGATGTCCTCTGTGGCTCAAGTATTCTCTGATCAAGAGCTTTACACCGGCCCAAGCGTCTTATGATAAACACAGTGTTGGAGCGTGCTTTTCACACGTAGGTCTTCAGTAGTGCTCCGTCTGAAACAATCTGCTCCTCAACAACTACGTTATGGTGACATTAAACACGGGATAAAGAGACGTGGAGATTCTGTGCATGGAGAAGAAGTGAGGAGCGCTGGGGCTAAACCAGGACTAAACCAGGACTGTTTGTCAGGACGGGCCTGAAGGTGCGCCCATGTAGACTGTCGGGTGACCGCAGACGAAAGGACCACACTAGGGCTCAGTGCAGCTGCTGCCCGATCGCACTTTGTGGACACTCGGTCACTCACTCTCACTCAAGTCCAAGATTAGTCCTGGTGTAGTGCTGATTTAGACCTGGTGTAGTCCTGGTTTAGACTTGATTTAGACCTGGTTTAGTCCTGGTTTAGACCTGGTTTAGACCTGGTGTAGTCCTGGTTTAGACCTGATTTAGACCTGGTTTAGACCTGGTTTAGTCCTGGTTTAGACCTGGTGTAGTCCTGGTTTAGACCTGATTTAGACCTGGTTTAGTCCTGGTTCTGCTACAGATGCACTTTGCTGTTTTGGCTGGTTCTCTCTCTGACTGTCCAATCACGGCTCCGAATCTGGTGACGTCATTCGCTGCTAAAGGCTCTGGTGACACCAACTCAAAATCTGATCGGTTGAAGCAACAGTTTCATGGACATTCATTTTGTGTTGGAGTTCCTGCAGATCGGATTGTGAAGGCCTCACACAGACTTCTTTGACTTTGACTCTGCCTAGCAACAAATGATGTCTGAAATGTGATTGGTCAAAAGCTTTAATATGAAAATCCATGTGTGGAAGCAGCACAAGCATCAGAAAAGCTCTGAAAGGAAGAAGACAGACCATTTGGAATGATTTAATAATAATATAATTAACATGAGTCTGTGATGTTTTGAGTTTTTTTTTAGGCCAGCAGAGAAGGACTTGCAGGCCCTGACGCCCACCACTGAATATACAGAAGCGCAATGTATAATAGGCTCTCACATTCATATTAATCATGTTGGAAAAGTGTAATATTTGAAAACTAGTAAAGTGCTGCTACTCCAACAATGAATGGAAAAAAAAAAAAAGAGTAGTGGGACTCTTGAAACATAATGTTTATGCTGCTTCTCCAACAATTAGACGTCAGCGTTTAAACAGCGGCATGTCAGAAAGCAGCATGTAAACATCATGAACGCTCACACTGATCTCAGCCTCCTGAAAATCTGCTCTTTGAATCCATTTGTAGTTTTTCTTGCATTTCCAGACTATTTTAAAACTATTTTCGCAATTTGCAGGCTACAAATATGTGCATTGTGACACCACGGCAACTGCTGAACATTCTACCCTAGATATACACGTGGAACACCCCCAGCACGACGTCACCGCAGAGTATCAATAGAGCGTTGTGATGTCGTGTGAATCCCGGCACCACCACTGCTCACTGACTCTCACTGTTCACGGGGACACGGCTCTGTGGTGGTGCAGTTCTGCAGCGGTCCAGCGGGAGGCGCCCTGCTGAGCCCGTGTATGTGGGCCCCGTGTTGGGTCAGGGGCCTGGAGCTCGGGGACGGGCCTAAAATAAGAGCGGCTGTATTCAGGACACTGCAGAGGAGCCCGAGGAAACCAGCGCAACATGTGGAGAAAAAAAAAAAAAAAAAACACCAACTGTGAGTCATTCTGAGGAACTGTTCTGGAAAAATGATCCTACTGGGACACGGTTGGGAATTTGATGACGGAGGTTCACAGTTTTTTAAAGAAAGCTCCAAACGTCTGAGCCTCAAATGTTTCTCTTTGTAATTATTGCTTTGGAATCGACTCCACAAACATATTAAAGGTGCATAGTGTAACTTTTCTTGTGGAGGGTCCGTCAAATGCTTTTCTCCATGGAGATGTTGCTGCTTTGTCTGGAATGTTCCACAGTATGGCATTAAACCTTTCTATCTTCATGGTGACCAAATCAGACCAAGTTACAGGTCAGATCTGTGGAGAGGCGACCCCTGCTCACAGTCAGATTGTCTGTTTTTCAAAGTATTTTTGAGCTGTAAAACCACCTGTAATAGAATAAATGTAAAGTAAAGCTGTTTAAAAAGGATAGTTTGGGGTTTTTGACATGAATCTGTATGTCATCCCTGTGAGCAGTGTCGTGCATCCACACTGATTTACCCCTGACAGCGTCCGGTGAGCCCAGATACTGGCCGGTTTTGGTGCTGACGAAAGTAGTCCTGCAAGTTGGGGACTGTATAATAAAGCGTTTTTCTTCTCAAAACAACATGTGTTCAAAAGAGTGATACATTTGCATCACAAAACCATCGTTGCCTAAAAAGTCAGACCTCATAATCGCTTGGCACTATTTTCTTTCCGTTCGTATCACTGCGCGCGGCCGCCAGGTGACAGCCGTGCACGGATCCATCACTTTCTGCAGTTGTTCGGCAGTGTTTACGTGACGCGACGTGAGAGAGCGAACGTGAGAGTTAGAGTGATAAGTATATAAGCTTGTATAAGATACATATGAATATATCTAAAAAATGGTGCGAACTCTTGATTCTCCAGGCTGTAACAACAAAAATCTGGCTGAATCTCCACACACATTTCACTGTTTTCCTGTCATGAACTTTGCTCTGAGGCAACTTTGGCTTCTTGCCTTAGACTTCAATGTGGAAACCAATTCAGCGACGAAGATATGTTCCTTCATGCCCAGAACAGAGGAAGAAATCTGTTTTGAAGAGCAATGCTGTACCTGCACCCAGGTAAAAACAAAGAGGTGCCGCTATGTTTACAAGCGAACAGGCAATCAAGAATCATCTGTAAATCACTCAGTGTCATATCACCAGTGAAGCTTCTACAAAACCTAACTTTATATGTCGACTGTTTTTACTATTGTAAATGTCTCGTACACTATTGGCAGCAGCTACATGGACGTGTGGATGATTCCATGTTTCTATTAGTCGTCCATGTTTCAGTCACAGCTCTATGTTCACTGTAGACGAGTTTATAAATGACGTGATGGTGATTGTGGCTCACTCGGTCTCTCATGGCTCCAACTGTGGCTCCGCGGCTGAGCGCAGTGATGCGAACAGAGAGAAAATAGTGCCAAGCGATTATGAGGTTTGACTTTTTTGAGGACGATGGTTTTGTGATGCAAATGTATCACTCTTTTGAACACATATTGTTTTGGGAAGAAAAACGCTTTATTTTAATGTCCCCAGCCAACTTGCCGAACTACTTTCGTCAGCACTGAAAATGGTCAGTATCTGGGCTCACCGGACGCTGTCAGGGGTAAATCAGTGTTGATGCACGACACGCTCACGGGGATTCATGTCAAAAACCCCAAACTATCCCTTTAATGTCACACTGTGGAACATTCCAGGCAGAGAAATGACATCTCCATAGAAACAGTCAGGTGACGGACATTATATAACTAAAATGTTATATGACGTACACTCAGGTCTTTGGGGTTGAGTAATGGCTGAACTTTCTGAAGCTGTTGTTTAAAATAATTTCACTTTTGTTTATTTCTCGTGACAGGAAAGAGGCTGAACTATGAGCCAGTTTTTGTTTCACGAGGATAGGCCCAGGAATTAGAGATATGAACCATAAACCAGGTCAACAAATCTGAAATCTGACAGTTACAGCATTGTACTTGATTTTGACTGTCTTGAAAACGTGAAAAACAGAACTCGTTCACTGTAAACACTTTTGCAGTGGTCCAAAGTTCTCCCTCACTTCCCGTATCCATTCAGAGCATCCTCATTATTCACCATGATGAGTTTATAAAAGCTTTTCACAACTTTCAGAGACCAGAGCCACAGTTTTGCCTTGACAGTCAAACTAATAACAACTAGCATGCTAAACAGTCACATTTTTGTATAGCGCTTTTCCACCTTTAAGACGCTCAAAGAGATTTACAGAGGGTGACCAAATCCAAACCCTCTTTATTTCTACAGCACATTTTACAAACAAAGCAGTTTCCAAAGTGCTGCTCAAAGATTAAAAAATTAAGACAACAAAAAGGTGACTTGCTAAAATTTGGTCAGACCAGTCCTAAAACAATAAAACCAGTCAAAGCAAATAAAAGCAAAAACCATAAAAATCCTAAAAATAGCAATAAAGAAGTAAAATAAATAAAAGAAACAGAGGAGCACACAACTCACAGCCAGAGAGTAAAAGTGGGTTTTAAAACAAGAATTAAAAGTCTCCACGGTGGGGCTGTTGGGACGCTGGGGGGCAGAGTGTTCCAGAGTTTGGGGTCAGTCACAGAGAAGGTCCTGTCCTCCTGGTTTTAATAATAATGCATCATTTTTCTATTTCTATATATCTTTTTTGGACACTCGAAGACGCTTTAAAGAGCAATATTCATCCACTCCATACCCAGTGGTGGTTAAACTACTACTGTAGCCACAGCTGCCCTGGGGCAGACTGACAGAAGTGAGGCTGCCAATCTGTGCCATCGGCCCCTCTGACCACCACCATCACTCACACACACACCACTTTCATACTAGACAATGAGGGTGAAGTGCCTTGCCTAAGGACACAACAACAGTTTTCACAACTGGCGCCCCCCTGTGGTTCCTGATTTCCCCAGTGTCTCCCATCCAAGTTCTGACCAGGCCCGGCCCTGCTGAGCTTCTGACATCTGACAGGATCAGGCTTTGACAAGCTGCTATGGCCAAGTCTTGTTTTAGGCCCCACAGGCTGGAGCTGCACCTCAGAGCGTGTAGGGGTATAAATCTGGATGAGGTCTGAGACAAGACATCCCTATTTATCCTATTTTTATTATTATTTTTTTTATTTGTTTGTAAAGCGTCTCTGAGTGTCCAAAAAAGTGCTATATGAGTCCAATGTATTATTATTATTGTTATTATTTATTATTACCCGGGACAGTCCCAGTTTTGAGTCCTGTGTTCCTTGATTTCGCCGCTTCGTTTGTTTGCCTTCTCTGTGTGCGTCCCCCCTCCCGATTTTACTGCTTGTGTCTCATTCACTCCTCACTGCTGCCATGAAAGCCCAAAGTTGGTGCCAGTGAAAAACTTCTAGCACCACGAAACTTTTCCACTATTTACAGACAAAACCATCAGCAGCACATCCTCACAGAGAGAACACTCATATTCCACCGAGCTGTAGTCCGACAGAAGCTGAACCACATCAGCGACAAGAGGAGTGAGCTCTTTATGTAAATGAGTCATGTGGTTTTAAGTTTTGTTTCTGTAAAACGTAAACACATGTGCACAAAGTTGAATTAAACACATTATAATGTCAAATGGGCTGATGCGCATCTAGAGTTGTTATTTTTATATGTTGTAAAATTCAAAGTCATGTAAAATGTATTTATGCAGAAGATTTTAATGAACTAAGTGACACTACAGCAGATTATGCTGCAGTGTCACTTAGTTTTTGGAAACGTTGGGTTTGATCTGCAGTGGATTGTGGGAAACCTCAGAGCTCCTCACACTGGTGAGGAACATGTGTCTGTTGAAGTAATGAACCTCCTGAGCTTCTGACGCTAAAGGAACTCATGGTTATGGTTACGGTGAACAGAGTTAATGCAAACATGAGTTTGAGTTGAGTTGTTTTATTTATGAAAAGAAGGAAATATATTTTATTTGTTTTATTTTACTGTTAAATTATTATTTATTATTATTTTTGGTCATCTTAAATATGACAGAAGCACTTTGTTCGTACATGAATTGCCTACCTCTTGCACTTTAATAAAAAATAAAAAAAAAAAAACTTGTGGAATTTGACATATTTGTTTTTGCAGTTTTCAGTTTTAGAGGGTTATTTTTTCCTGTACAAATATCAAGATATATATCGCATATCAAGATATAGCAAAATATATTGAGATATATTTTTTGGATCCATATCGCTCAGTCATTTGTTTAGGTAAAATAAAACTATAAAAAAATAAAAAAATAAAAATGTTCGTCATGTTCATCATGAATGGATTAACCACTCGTTTCACAATTTTATATTATCAACCACCACAAACTGGGCGTGTCCCAGTTTTTGATTTTGAAAATCTGCTCACCCGATCTTTACATCACAGAACCACTCACCCATTCACACACACACTCACACACCAGTGTACACCAACACTGTGGGTGAGGTGGGTTAAGAGTCTTGCCGAAAGACACAACAACAGCATTCATCTGTGGGAACTGGAATCGCACTGACAACCTGTGGGTCAGTGGATCTGATGCTCAACCAATGATGTTTATGTCAAGAGCCTTTGGATCAGTGGACAAACTCTACTGTCACTCAATGCTAACATGCACTTCCTGATTCTCAGACAATAAAAAGTCTCATAATAGAGGCAGAAAGGACACAGCAGACTTATCTGGACCTAAAGAGCTGCTTATACAAGACACTTTGTGCTCAAATACATGAGGAAAAATCAGGTACAGATGCTTTAAATGACGTCCTCTCTTTCTTTGAGCACTGATTTGGCCCATGAAACTCTTCTTAACATGAGGCGAAATGATAAAACTGTACAACACAAGTACTTTCAACTGGGTTTCACATGTGGATCTGGGTCTAGTGTGACAAACCGGATGCACGGAGGGCCATCGAGAGACAAAAGGGCTGTTCAAACTCATTCACACTGCATTAACCCATCAGGACTCTTTCAGCCAAACACTCACACAACTTATAATGACGTGTTCTGGAGTTCAAGTGCGACTAAAGACCTAAACTCCCCCGAAAAACAGATTTCAAACAGAGCTGGTGACTGAGCAGGAGGACTAAAGGGGAGAGTGAGGGGGGGGGGGTCTGGACGACTAAAGGCCTGTTCATACTTCAGAAGAACTTTGCTCAAGAACAAAGTACGTTTGGGCTCTGACATTTCATACGTCAAAAGATGTTCCGCTGCCGAACTGCCAGGCCCCGTCTCTCCGCCGCGCCCCTTCACTCCTATTATCTTCCCTCCGTTTGACTTGACTGGAGTCATGTTGGTGACATTTCCCTGTGTTTGGTGAAGGAGTCCAAACACTAGGAGCTTTATAGGCGAGTTTCATTGTTGACAAAAGCTCACGTTGCATGCTGGGAATTATCTTGGTCGGCGGCAAGAAACACTAATTCAACATGACGGACGGAGCGAGAAAGCACGTAAAGGGTATTGATCCCAGTTATTTATCCACTCTAACGGCAGAGGACCCAAGACCATTTGACCAGAAATTGGTCATAAGCATCGATGGAGCCAAATCACCCTTTTCAACCCCGACAAAAGGTGGACCAAACCAAATTTCTGGTCAGAATCACCAACTACCTGGACAAATATTCACTTGGGTGATATCCACAATGACTTGGTGGAAACTCCTGGGTCATTCACAGCAGAAAAGATGAAAACCTCCAAGAGTCTCGATGTGTTGTTGAACTTGTTGGAGTCCACGGTTTGTTAGGATCTTCTACGTTTGCTCTGCGAATGTTTGAAAGTCGTTTAATTCACCGTTAATTCGCGGTTCTTTTCACTCAGAATATGAAAAAGACATTTTCCTTCTTCCGTGCTTCTATTTGTGCATCTGATAATGCAGCAAGAATTTACTATTATCGGGGATAAATACGTGAGGTTACGCACTGTGTTTGACGCTATCGTGTTTCTTGCCTCCGACCAAAATATTTCCCAGCATGCAACGCGGGCTTTTAATAACAATGACGTCAGCTGAAACTCGCCTATACCGAGGGGATTTCTTTTTTGGTCTCCAGCCTGACCGCTCTTTTGTTCGGTGGCTCGCCTTTCGTGACAAGTTCGCCTTCGCAAAATTGTCATGGAGATTACGCCAGACTTTTCTACACCGATTTTCGTCCGAGTCTAAAATGTCTGCAATCTCCCTCCATGAATTTCTTGCCATTTGGTGTCTTTATCGTCACTGAGCGTCAGCTGTGATTCCATCCATCCATTTTATTTATTTGTTTTTTTCTTGCTCCGCACCGGCAAGAAAGCAGCCACTGGATCTCATGGCTCCAGCAGATAAACCATTGGCCCGACAAAATGATGTTATTTTGTTGGGCCAGCTCCTTGATGCACAACAAAGTTCTTATGTTCTTATGACCAGTGTTGGGGAGTAACAGATTACATGTACTGCTGTTACGTAATCAGAGTACAAATTATGAGTAACTGTATTCCGTTACAGTTACTGTTTCAATGAGTGGTAAATGGATTGCAGTTACTTTGCTAAAATAAGTGGATTACATGGCGGTATTTTCCTGTTTTCACATTTTGTGCTACATCCCATTTATTTATTTTTTTATTTCGGTAATTCCACTCATTGCCGGAAACCCAAACAGAACGCGACAGTAAACATCATGTTAACGTTGGCGGCGTCAGTCACACAGTGGATGAGGTCGAAGAGCCAGTAGAACAGAGGCAGCAGTGCACAGGGAAAAACACATTTGTGTCTCCCGACGTGAGATATATAAAAAAATAACAAATATAAAATCGCCTACAAGTTAAATGTCAAACCGGAGCTACTGGCACTGGTGAAAACAACCTGCCTAAACTCATGATATCTGCACTACTGTCCTAAAGTGACCTGCCACATGAGGGAATGCACACACAAAGACAAACAAACACACACAAACACACACAAACACACACCTTCATCATCGTCATTAACCTGAGAACGTGCAGACCACGTTTCCTTCCGTAGTTACTGCGCGGACACCGACGTGCTCCCGTGCGCCGCGTGTGGACTGTGTTTTTTCTCGTACGCTGTGTAGACCGCACTTCCTCCTGTGAGCCTCTGAACCAGAACTAACACCAAGACTAAAACCAGGACTAAACCAGGATTAAACCAGGACTAAACTAGGACTAAACCAGGTCTAAACCAGGTCTAAAACCAGGTCTAAACCAGGACTAAAACCAGGACTAAACCAGGACTAAAACCAGAACTAAACCAGGACTAAAACCAGAACTAAACCAGGACTAAACCAGGACTAAACCAGGGCTAAAACTAGGACTAAACCAGGATTAAACCAGGACTAAACTAGGACTAAAACCAGGACTAAACCAGGACTAAAACCAGAACTAAACCAGGACTAAAACCAGGACTAAAACCAGGTCCAAACAATATGACACCTAACAGTAGGTTGGACATAATTTAAGATGATCTCATATAAAAAATAATTTCTCTATAATAATATTTTTAATATGGTTCAGGAAAGACTGATCTTGTTATCATCTTTTAACAGACAAAACATCGCATGTTAACAGATCCTGGTCTTTGTTTCTCTACAGCAAAACAGTTTCTTTTTCCTGGAGACTTGGGCTCAACAGACAATTTGAAGAGAACAAACAAGAATTTTCAGGATGTGGTTGCTACATTCATGCAGTTTTAAAAAGCAAGACAATATCAAGTAATCCAAAGTATTCAGATTACGTTACTCACTTTAAGTAATTTAATGGATTCTGTTACAAACTACATTTTGGAGTATGTAATCTGTAATCTGTAGGGGAATACATTTTAAAAGTCACCTTCCCAACACGTCTTATAACGTATGACCAGGCCTTAAAGGGGAGAGTGAGGGGGAGGTCTAGAGGTATAAGGAGCAGTGTGATTGGTCGAACAGGTATCCACACTTCAAATGTGTCTACAAATGTGTTTGTATCATAAACACCTGTGTCCTATCAGGGCAGTGCTGTGTGATGTCATGCAGTACTTGAAATCACAGAGGCCACTGAATCCAGGGCACGCACATTTTTATACATTTTTGACAAGAAAGAGGCAAATTGGCCCAGTTAGCATGAGCTTTAGCTTTAGATTTTGTTTAGACGGTGATGGTGCTTTTGGGGCTTAAAAACACAAAAATCTGAAACCACCTCCAGAATGGAAAAGTTGAAAACACTCCACCGTAGCGTTTCCGTCTACACTGCCCAAGACACAACAGTCTGGTCAGATCTACTCACGTTGCGTATGAGTTTATGTCACATACATACAGTACACACACTTTTGTGTCACCGTATGCACGCAGATTTCCTCCTAAAAACACTTGTCTAAACACAGAATAAAAAGCGAAGGTGCAACGGCACTTTTGTGTCTTCTGTTCAGACCGTCATCATGATAGGCTGCGTTCAGACTGCAGCCTGAAGTGACACAAATCAGATTTTTTGGCCCCTATGTTCCTGTATCTGATCTTTTAATGACCACACAGATCTGATTTTTCAAACGTGACTCAGGACACTTGGGCTACGTTCAGACTGCAGGGCTCAACGCTCAATTCAGATTTTTTTGTGAAATCCAATGTTTTTGTGAGGTCGTTCACATTTCCAATTAAATGTGACTTGTATGTGACTCCAGTGTGAACATTAAACGGCCCAAAAGTGTCCCACATGTGACACTGGAGACATGATGACGTCAACCACAGCGAGCGTGCTCTGTGTTTATAGAAGTTGTCCAAACATGGACGCAGCATCGAGCACCTGGAGATTTTAAAGTTCCTCTCGTACCGGAGCCAGAACATGAACAACTTACTTGTTTTAAGGAGGAGATTGAGAAGGAGAAGGACGAGGTTTTTTGGTCGTGGTTTTTTGTGGGACAGAACGTTGAAAGGAACGTGTGGATGTGGAGACGGAGCCAAGAGTGGTGAGTGGTGATGTGCTTCACTTCAGTGACATGGAGTTCATTAACAATTTTTGCTACTTCAGTGCAGAATAGTGACGTTTGTGTCTTGTTGATAACGTGTAGGTGGATGAATGCACTTTGGCCGTTCACACTGAAGTCACATGTCAAAAGATCAGATATGTATCAGTTTCAGGAGCACATATCCAAGTGTCCTGGGTCACATTTGAAAAAAAATCAGATCTGTGTGGTCATTAAAAGATCAGATACAGGAGCATAGGAGCTAAAAAAAAATCAGATTTGGGTCACTTCAGGCTGCAGTCTGAACGCAGCCTTGGATATGTGCTCTTAAAACTGATACATATCTGATCTTTTAACATGTGACTTCAGTCTGAATGGCCAAGGCGCATTCATCCACCTACACGTTATCAACAAGCCACAAATGTACACAAACGTTCTTCTCGTCATACAAAAATTGTTAATGAACTCCGTGTCACTGAAGTGAAGCACATCACCACTCACCACTCTTGGCTACCGTCTCCACATCCACACGTTCCTTTCAACGTTCTGTCCCACAAAAAAACATGACCAAAAAACCTTGTCCTTCTCCTTCTCAATCTCCTCCTTAAAACAAGTAAGTTGTTCATGTTCTGGCTCCGGTACGAGAGGAACTTTAAAATCTCCAGGTGCTCAATGCTGCGTCCATGTTTGGACAACTTCTGTAAACACAGAGCACACTCACTGCGGTTGACGTCATCGTGTCTCCAGTGCACATGTGGGACACTTTCGAGCCATTTAATGTTCACACTGGAGTCACATACAAGTCACATTTAAATGGAAATGTGAACGACCTCACAAAAACATTGGATTTCACAAAAAAAATCGGCATTGAGTGTTAAGCCCTGCAGTCTGAACGTAGCCTAAGTCATCATTCCTCCCTCCTCCGACACTTCTCCTCCTCAACTGACAGATGTAAAGCGTGATGAGGGAATTCTCCAGCTGCTGCTCAATTATCATCGGAACCACTGCGGGAAAAGTTTGGATCATGTCTGTGTCCGTGGAGTAACGACTAACTGAGATGACAGAAAAGTAGGTAGCAGCTGAAGTGTGTGTTTTCTTCCCGTCGACATAAATAAGTTGGCGTCTCTGTCCAATCAAAACTCTTCCCAACCTCCAGACGCTGAACCCAAATAAGTAAAGACGATTTAAGAAGTTTTCCGTGTAAACCTCAATTTGGAATTATTATTTCCATGTCAACTGTTTTTAAGGTATTTTTAACAATGATCTGGCATACGGAGACAATTAGGTGGCAAACCCTCCACCAGAAAAGTTACACAATGAACCTTTAAGCTTTTGAAATTAACCCAAATTTAAACACTGTTCCATGTATTCTCCAGAACAGGCTTTTATTCTTTTAAAATCTACCAGTTTCTTTGTGAAAATGACTCATATTTTTGATTTCATTCATGCGTATCTGTTGGATTTGATATTTTCTGACATTTTCTTTTTAATTAAGGAAGCAGCTTAAATAAGGCTAAAAACAACAGCTGCTAAGTATTACACAGACATGCTTGGAAGGAACCAGAATGAGTCACAGATGTTTTTATTTAATTAAAGTGGGATGAAACACCTCAAGTTTGCATGTTCTCCCCGTGTCTGCGTGGGCTTCCTCTGGTTTCAGCCCCAAACATGAACAAACAAGTCACAATCAGTTCAAGATCTGGAGATGGTCCCACTGAAGGACGGGGCAAACGCAGAGGACACATTTTTTCTAGTGGAGGGTTCGTCAAATGCTTTTCTCCACGGAGATGTCATTGCTTTGTCTGGAATGTTCCACAGTATGACATTAAAACGTTCTATCTTCAAGGAGACCAAACTAGACGACCAAGTTACGGGTCAGAATGTTTGTTTTTCGAGGTATTTTTGAGCTATAAAACCATCTGTAATTGAATAAATGTAAAGTTGTGCTGTTTAATGTCACACTGTGGAACATGCCAACATTCAAGAGCAGTGACATCTCCATAGAAACAAGCAGGTGACGGATCCTCCACAAGAAATGTTTCCTTTAAAGCAGAACTAAATCCACTTTCTGGCTTCTCTATGTTTTTTTCATGGCATTAGTGTTAGTTTTTTTTTGGCAATTTTAGCACAAACTTGGTAGATTTTCAGCTTTCTTGGCAAAAATCTTAAAATCTTCAATGTCCTCTACAATTTCAAGTACTACATGACATCACAAAAGACTCCTGATTACAGCCATCTGTCCACACCAGCTTGACAAAGTCTTATCCGTCAGGTCTCAGAAGCTAAGCAAGGCCAGGCCTGGTCAGTACTTGGATGGGAGACACTGGGAAAATCAGGTGCCACAGTGGGGCGCCAGTCACATAAAAACTGTTGTTGTGTCCTTAGGCAAGACACTTCACCCACATTACCTAGTAAGAACGTGGTGTGTGCATGAGTGATGTCATGACATATGTCTGAGAAAAGTGCTATATAAATAAAGACTTACTTCTGTGTTCCTGATACAAACACCTGCCTACAGACATTTTTCACAACGGCCAGAAGTGCTGCGATGTCGGGTGAATGTCACTTCTGGTTAATGATTTTCTGTGGCACAATATCTGTGTAAGTGTGTGTGTAAATGTGTGTTGTATTCTCCAGCAGCTTCATAAATCTGCCCCATCACCAAATCTTCAACCAACAAACTCCACAAAAGATAAATATTCTTATCCACAACTATCAAGGGAAGAAAGACAAAAGCTTAAAGGAAACAACGACCACACATTAGTGACCCACTGAACAAAACTAATGTTATGCTCATGAATAAAACAATACTATTAAGTCATTCATTGATATGTTGTAACCCAGGCAACATAATATTGTTAAGTGTATTTTTCTTTGTTCATAAAGTGGATTGTGGCCGATCGCCCCGTCAGCTGACGCGCGCCTAATAGTATAAAGAAACACACGTGTGAGCGCGCGCACGCCGCCCCAACTCACCGCTGTGCCGCTGACGCTTGTTCGGGATCTAAGAGGACGTAACATGGATTACTAACTGACTGTACCGGTTTGGACCACGTATACGGTGCCAAAGATCAGACCGACAGGACCCAGCTCGACCCGATGAGATCAGTCCATGTACTTTGCCTTTGCGCGTGGATCGCGGTGCACCGCACGAGAGCGCGCGCCGCTGCTGCGGCCCTTTGGATATAAGTTTTGTTTGAAGATCGTTAATTTGGGATTTATGAGACTGTTTTAAAGGGGTGCGGTGGGATTTGGTAACTCTGAATTAAATAAATTAATCGGAGGAAAGACTGATTGGGGTGTGTGCGCGGACAATTAAAACTATTAAGGGGGTGCGCTGAATGAACTTTTGATTTGGCAGTGTCTATATAATTTAAATTTGAAACAGCCATACCTTTGCCTTTGTTTTATTTTATTCATTACAAGCAGACCATTATATATAGTTATAGGAAATAATCAGTTACCCAGATTTTTTTTTTTTTCGATTGGTAATCTCCTGCGCAGTGTTGGTGTTACAAAGTAACTTGTTCACTCAGACTGATTCTAGAATTACAATTAAATATCGATTTCATGATGTCGATACTGGCATAGACAAGTTCCTTCTGTTTTATTCATGAGCATAACATTTGTTTTGTTCAGTGTGTCACTAAAGCATCGTCGTTGTTTCCTTTAAGATTTTGTCTTTCTTTTCTTGATAGTTGTTGATAAATTCTTCAAAGAAGAAGTATCACCCATTAAGAACATCAAACTGGAGAAGGAAAGTGCGTAAATCATAGTGTTCATAGAATAAATGAATCTTCAGTTTGTTACATAAAGAAAGAGGAAAATAACATAAGGACGACAGCAGCAATAAGTTTTAAGAAGGATGTAAAAAGGGTTGCACCTGTCCTGTCTGAGAAAAGTGTATAAAGTTTGTGGTGAGGGGTTTTACAGACTTAAAACAGATAGAATATTTGTAAAATATAAAGTTGATACTTCGCGGATTTCATCTATCGCAGGTTATTTTTAGAACGTCACCCCACGATAAACGAGGGACACTGTCCTCTCACCTCACAACCTGTGCACATGGACCTCCCACTTGTCCCGACCGGGATGGAAAATGGAGACTTTCTTGTCCAAGTCATCGTTAAATGTGCATTTGTGCTTCGGTATGTTGCAGACTGACCGACTGTTTGTGTCTTGCTCCTTCTGAGTCACAGACGCTACGAGAGACGCTCAGTTTAATGCCCCCAATGAACGGTACTGAAAACCCAGACATTTGCATCACTTTATAAAAAAAAACCCAGACGCCCAGGACAGGACGCAAAATACGGACATGTCCGGGGAAAAAACGGACGTTTGGTCACCCTACATAAATATAAAAATCCACACAATGGGATGAGCAAAAGGGCACCAGTACATAACAAGAGAAACAAACAGACGACACTTGAGACTGATCCTGAGCCCAGGCGTCCATGATCCATCAGTAGATCGTGGTGTAATTTGCCCGGCATTGCCTCCCTGTCTTGATGAATGTGGGTTATGAATGTGAATGTGTGTGGATCATTTTAGTTTTTTTTTTTTTTTTTTTTATTTCCCACGGGGATGACTCAAATATACATTGAGTAATAATGTGTTAAATGCAGCTTTGACACATTTGTTTATGTTTTACAAAGACGAAACTTAAAACCACATGACTCATTTGCATAAACTATAAGCTCTGAAAAAAAATAAATAAAAAACAGCTCGCTCCTCGTGCACTGATGCGGTTCAGCTTCTGTCGGACTAACGGACATGACTCACTTACTCCACGAGGCTCCTGACTGCGGTCGCCGTAACGCTCTGACAATCCATCAAGCGGTGTGGCTTCATAACTTACCAAAGTCATACTAAAATATTTTGACAAATTTTTGAGTGCCGTGTACCACATAAAATCAGTTCGAGGTCAGTAAGCACAACCAGAATTAATACATAAGGCGCACTGTTGATTTTTGAGAAACTTAAAGGATTTTAAGTTCGCCTTATAGTCCGAAAAATACGGTAAGTGATTAAATATGACTCAAACTTGCACAAATCACTCCAAATACAAGTCCAGAGGGTCAGTGAAAAGAGAAACAGCTATAACATGGAAAAAAAGCTCTGAAAAGTCCATTTTGCAGAACAGATCTGCTTTAAGAAGAAGTTACTGCATCTTTAAGAACGTAAGTTAATTCTCTGAGTGTTTTATTCCATCTGCATTCAGAGAGATCTCCACAAATCTGTATTTATCCAAACGCAGGAGGCATCTGTAATGACTTTGGTCACACTGACAAACGGCGCTCTCTCCTGTCTCACCGCAGTTTAATTTCACTGAGAGATTTCAACCTGAGATTAAAAACGTTCACGGCGCAATCCTTTAGCTTCATTTTTTCGGATATGAGCCTCTTCACAAAGTCACAGCGGGTCAATGGCAGCGGAGAGGCAGAGATTAGAGTCTGGAAGAGGAACGAGGGGACAGCGCTGGCATTTTAAAGGACCTCCATTCTGTGAAAGGCCCATTTTACGCTATGTCCGGATCTCTGTTATAATATGTTATGTTATTAGGTTTGTTGGTTTGAACTGCTCTCTGTGCACAGCAAAAACTGGAGGGTTAAAATTTTAGGGTCAAATATTTCAGAGTTGATTTTAACACCAAAAGTGTTATTTTAACTATTTGAAAGCTAAATGGGGGTTTGAGTTGGGGTTATTTGCCAGAGTTGATATGGTCGAGGTTAATTCAACTTCTCTTAGTGTTAATTCAACTTCTTTAGTGTTAATTCAACTTCTCTTAGTGTTAATTCAACTTCTCTTAGTGTTAATTCAACTTTCTCTTAGTGTTAATTCAACTTCTCTTAGTGTTAATTCAACTTCTCTTAGTGTTAATTAAATTTCCATTAGTGTTAATTCAACTTCTCTTAGTGTAAATTTGGCTCCTCCCATTCACCACTTCAAACTCTTGTGAGAGTAGACCAGTTTGAACCAGTTTTGTTCATAATTTCATCTTAAATCAACGAAAATGAAGTAAAAATAAAATAAAACACCTCTGTGTGTTGTTTAGCTAAATCAGGATAACTCTACAAAGTGTTATCCGTTTACTCTCAAAACATTAATATAACTCTGGATTTCAGGGTTAAACATAAACTTTTGGTCCAGTCTTACTTAAGTAACATTTCCAAAAATGTTAAATTAACTCTAGAACAGATTGGACTCATATAAACCCTGAGAAAATGTTAAAATTGATTCTGTGAGAGTCACTTTTAACACTCCACTTTTTGCTGTGTCGTCTTCCTCAGAGTGCTCACGTGATATTGCTGTGATGTGTCCGGTCTGCTGATTTAAACAAGTTTTCTATCCAATCCATTTTATTTATACAGCACATTTCACGAAAAAAAGTTTCCAAATGCTGCACAGACAAATTAATATAATAAAAGACAATAAATCATAGGGTGTCAAATTATTGCGTTGATTGCGATTAATTAATTACAGTCAGATTTAGTGCATTATGTTTTTTAATCGCGTTAATCTCATTTTTAATCTCTAATTTTACTGTTTCTGTATGCAAGTTGCCTTATTATAAAATCTGTTTTTATGTGTTTTTGGGACAACGACACATCGCTCCCGCAAAGAATTGTAATTTTCGTTCCCGTTCTCGACCGCATCTGTGATAAACCTGCGATCTTTGAAAACATCGCGATAAACACAGAACAGACTCACCTTCAGCATCATCATCCCTCTGTCACAGAAAGAACACTCATATTCCACTGAGTCGTGTCCTTTAGTAGAAGCTGAACCACATCAGTGCACAAGAGCGTTTTTTTCCTTTTCTTCACTTAGTTTATGCAAATGAGCCATGCGGTTTTAAGTTTTCTTTCTGTGAGACTTGCACAAAGCTGAATTAAACACATTCTAATGTCAAACAGGCTGATGTGGCTCTAGAGTGTTTATGTTTATATGTTGTAAAGTTGAGTTTATTTATGCAGATTAGCACTGTTGGGCAAGTGACTTTAAAACTGTAATGTGTTATTTATGACTTATTACTGTCATTTCAAAGTCATTTGTTACATTACAATATTACTGCATTTAAAATGTAAAACATTACATTACTATTGTATTACTTTAAGTTACTCTAACTGCGAAGATGCTGAACTTTTGAGCCAAATATGGACTAAACCAGGACTAAACCAAACTGAACCAGGACTGAAAACAAGGACTAAAACAGGACTCACTGTCGGGATGGACTCAAAGGTGACCACAAGAGAAAGGAGCGGCTCTGCTCTGCACCTCACGGAGGTAAGAGCGTCTGTCACCCAGTCGTGCTTTACAGACACTCTGCTGCTCGGGCTCGCGGCCCTGATTTCAGCAACTATTTGCAGGTACCAGACCCAGTGCAAGACTCTGCTACAGCGAGTAACTTCTAACTTCCTTCAGAGTGTCCAGAAGTCCAACTTTTTGTGCGATGGTTACATCGTCCTCTGCCTTTTGGGTGTGAGCGCAGGAGACTATGTCAGTGCAGAACGTTTCGTCGACACTGTGGATTTTGTCGGGGAGAAAACTTACAAACATTCAACATTTCAGAATCATACTGATAGAGATCCAACATTTATTTAAATTTGGCAGCTGAACACATTCTGTACTGTACAGGAGACAGGAGTCCCTTAGCCAATCAGGACGCAGCAGGAGGAACACAATACACGTTCATACACTGTAAAAACAAAAAGCATGCAAAATTGCACAAAAAAAAATCCACGAAACAGCGAGACCGCGAAAGGTGAACCGCGATATAGTGAAGGACGAGTGTAAACCAGGTCTAAACCAGAACTGACCCAGGTCTAAACCAGAACTGATCCAGGTCTAAACCAGGTCTAAACAGCGTGGAGTTCTGTGTCGGTCCTTTCGCCCGTGGTTACCTGAAGGTCTAAGCAGGCACGTCTCTGGCGTTTCACCACTGCTGATATCGTGGTGATTTTAGCGAATTTCTATGAAAAAAAAACCACCACCTCAATCCAGGTTAAAAAAACATTGTGACGCGCGTTACTGACATTTGTACTGAGTAAAATATTACTACTAATACAACTCCAGCTCTGTGTTTGAGGAAGGAACAACATTAGAACATGACTTAGAGCTCACAAAAGTCTATTTTGCTTTATGTTTTTAAACCTGTATGTGTGAATAATGGGCTGAAATAGGGGGTAGATGAAAGCTGAAAATGTATGAGCATTCAAGCCTCAAATACAGAACAATACAAGATTACTCAAACACACATGAATCAACACAACTCCCATCTGAAACATTGCTATATACATAAACTTCTATAGCAACAATTAATTCAAAAAGAAAAAAAAAAAAAAAACAGGACCTTTCAATGACCTGATTTGCTCCTGATCTCGGTGAAATGTTATCCTTCTGTTTACATCGTCATCTGAAACCCTGCTCTTATGTCTCATATTGTAGATTGTGATTTTGTTACACTTTTAGTTCTTCTAATATTTCATCTGTTCACAGAAAAGCCCCGTACGCCGCTGAGTCGCCAGGGAAGGAAGTTTTATACCTGAACACTTATTTCAAACAGTGACAAGCCCATTCTCCAACATCAGCAAATGATCGGAGGAAACTTAAAGACGTTCTACCTGTTTTTTACTGTCTGAAACCACACATATGATGCTTGGTAATATGATGTCTGTTACAATCATAATCTCTGACACCTGCAGGTCTCTAATTTAGTCATTTAAAATCACAATATTGATCTAAAGCGACTTAACAGAAGAAACAAGAGCGCTGACTTCGGCGTGAGAAAACTGTGGTGTCCAGTAGGAGCTAATGTGGCCGTAAACATCATGCACCATACAAAGGGTCGTAGGCTGTGGGCTCCTCTGCTGCACGTCACACTAGAGCAGAGCGTTTTTTTTTTTATAATATATTTGGACCAAAATGACGACGCAACGCCACCCAAACCTACAAGTATCACCCATTAAGAAACCGGAGAGGGAAGTGTGGACGTCACAGAGGACGTGTACCTGTGGAGCTGAAAACGGGGGAGATCTGCAAAATAGCGTCATGCACGAATCACTCCAAATACAACTTCAGAACGGTCAATGAGAAGAAACTACTATAACATGGAGAAAGATCGCAAAAGTCCATTTAACAGAAGACATCTGAGTTAAAAACTTGGAAAACAGAATTAGTTCCTTGTAAACAGTGTGCAGTGGTCCAAAGTTCTTCCTCACTTTCCTTCTGAGTGTCCTCATTATTCACCATGATGAGTTTATAAAAGCTGTTCACAACTTTCAGAGACAATTAGCATGCTAACACGCACTTCCTGATTATCTGACAATAGAACTTTTTATAATCAGTTGCAGACAGAACACCATCCATCCAGTCTAAGCAGGGACTCCCAGACTTCCTTCACCCCAGACACGTCCTCCAGCTCCTCTGGGGGGATCCCGAGGTGTTCCCAGGCCAGCCCAGAGACATAGTCCCTCCAGCATGTCCTGGGTCTTCCCCAGGGCCTCCTCCCGGGGGGACATGCCTAAAACTGTGCCCAGGAGGCATCCAGAACAGATGCCCTCCCCTCAGCTGCTCTGCTCCACGTGGAGGAGCAGTGGCTCTACTCCTTGCTCCTCCCTTGTGACTGAGCTCTTCACCCTATCTCTAAGGGAGCACCCAGCCACCCTGTGAAAGAAACTCATTTCGAGGGCTTGTATCCACGATCTCGTCCTTTCAGTCATTACCCAAAGCTCATGACCAGAGGTGAGAGTAGGACAATAGACTGACCGGTAAATCGACAACTTCGCCTTTCGGCTCAGCTCCTCTTCACCACAACGGTCCAATACAGCGACCACATCACTGCAGACGCTGCACTGATCCACCTGTCAATCTCATGCTCCATCCTCCCCTCACTCGTGAACAAGACTCCACAAGACAGTTGCAGACAGAACAAAGAGGACTTATTTCAGCCTCAAGAGCTGCTCATACGACACATCTGTACTTGAGCAGGACACGTTTTTTCTCAAACACATGGGACAATGGTGCACTGAGCCTGTAAATAGTCTGTGTCTCACCTCGTTTGGGTGTGAACGCCGTCAGGTCCAGGTGGCTGTGCTGGTAGTCATGGTGATGGTTTCCTGCAGGAGACAGAAAGAGAGACCAAGGGTTAGTTAAAGACTCCCACAGATAAATGCTGTTGTTGTGTCCTTGGGCAAGACACTCATCCTAACCCATCTCACCCCTAGTGTCTGTGTATACTGGTGTGTGAGTGTGTTGTAAAGCATTTTGAGTGCTTTGAATGTGGAAAGGTGCTGTATAAAAATTTGACCATTTACCACAGAAGCGTTTTTCCACAAAGGTGTATGGACTTTAAAAACACAGAGGTGTTTTAGGCCCCGTCCACACTTGGAGTGTTTTTTGTTGTGGATGCAGTGTTCGTTCACACTAATCCGAATGAAAACTGCTCTAGAGACTCAACGATCTGGTGCCTCCAGCTCCCACAAATTCATCTGAGTACAGATCTGATCCTTGACTGTGTGGACGCCTGAAAACACTGATACTCTGATGTAGTTCTGTGCACCGTGAAGTAATTCACCACCAAAACACTAAGAGGCTAGAATATCTGTCCATTCATATAAACATGTGTCTGTGTGTACGACCTGCAGACGTATAATCTCTGAAAAGTTTAACATGAACCATCTCCAACACAATAGAAACACAGAACAGACTCACCATCAGCAGAACACCCCTCTGTCACAGAAAGAACACTCATATTCCACTGAGTCGTGTCCTTTAGTCCGACAGAAGCTGAACCACATCAGCGATACAATATCGAGCTGTGTTTTGAGCTCTTAGTTTATGCAAATGAGTCATGCAGTTTTAAGTTTTGTTTCTGTAAAATGTAAACAAATCTGCTCAAAGCTTTGGTGGTGGTACGGTGGCCCAGTGTCTAGCACTCATGCCTCATAGCAAGAAGGTTCTGGGTTTAATCCCCGGGTTGCCTGGGCGTTTCTGTGTGGAGTTTGCTTGTTTCTCCTCGTGTCTGGATGTTTCCTCGTGTTTCCTCCGGTTTCTCCCATCAACCCAAAACATGGTCTCCAGAACAGTTGATAGTCAAGGTCAGTTAAATACAATCAATTCAATCATTGTGTGTCCTTAGGCAAGACACTTCACCCGCATTGCCTAGCATGAAAGTGGTGTGTGTGTAAGTGATGGTGGTGGTCGGAGGGATCGATGGCGCCGATTGGCATGGCAACTGCGCTTCTGTCAGTGTGCCCCAGGGCAGCTGTGGCTACAATAGTAGCTTATCATCACCAGGGTATAGAGTGAATGAATAATGCTGAATAATGCTGTAGTGTATAATGTAAAGCGTCTTTGGGGACAGAAAATGTCTGTGAAAAGCGCTATAGAAATAAAGACTTACTAGACTTCCAAAAGCTGTGTGGATAGAGAAGACTTGCAGACACAGAAACAACGTGTGTAAACGTAGTCTTAGTTTAGTTTTCAGATTCTAGAACATGAGGATGTCATAGATGGGACGAGAAACAGATTTTCCGATTGATTTCATTACATTATTTATATTTTACCATGAATTATCCAAAAGATGAATTCACAAATGTTGAATCTGATCATTTCTGTTAGTGACTCGAGCCAAGAACTCACTGTAATCCAACACAAATCTGCATTTGAATCATATTTATTTTATTTGCCCTCATTTGTACTTAATATAATTGGCCTTTTGAATGTTCTGATGTCATGTGAAACCCAGGAATTACCACCTGATGATGTCACAAGATGGAACCAAGTGTTTTGATTTATGAGGGAAATTAGGAAATAGGATTGTGAAAAGGCTAAAATGTTTAGAAAGTAAACTGAGTATCATATTTGCCTTTTACACGTCTCCCAGTAATGACTGACTTAAAGGTGCACTGTGTAACTTTTCATCCACCTTGCACTGCAGTAAATTCAGTCTCCATGGAGACAAGCCGGTGATGCCACTGGGCCAAGTTACAGGTAAGATCTGTGGAGAGGCATTCTTAAGCATAAAATAGTTGAGTTTAGGGTTGCAAATAAAGATTAAAACTGAACAAAAACATCACAGACAAGCACGTGACAGAACGTCCATGTGAAAAGTTACACAGGGTGACTTTAAAGAAATAAGTTTGGGTGAAATTATTATTCACTGCTCATTTCTCCTCCTCCGCTCATTTTTTCTGAATTTCTTTTGACAGAAAACACCAGAGTCACGGCCTGTTAGAGCCGAGAGCAGAGCAAAGTCACTGTGACCTCAGGAACACACAGAGGAGCAGGACCTCGGTGTGAAACCAGCAGGACCTCGGTGTAAAACCAGCAGGACCTCAGTGTAAAACCAACAGGACCTCGGTGTAAAACCAGCAGGACCTCGGGGTAAAACCAGGACCTCGGTGTAAAACCAGGACCTCGGTGTAAAACAGCAGGACCTCGGTGTAAAACCAACAGGACCTCGGTGTAAAACCAGCAGGACCTCGGTGTAAAACCAACAGGACCTCGGTGTAAAACCAACAGGACCTCGGTGTAAAACCAGCAGGACCTCGGTGTAAAACCAGCAGGACCTCGGTGTAAAACCAGCAGGACCTCAGTGTAAAACCAACAGGACCTCGGTGTAAAACCAACAGGACCTCGGTGTAAAACCAACAGGACCTCAGTGTAAAACCAACAGGACCTCGGTGTAAAACCAACAGGACCTCAGGTGTAAAAAAGCAGGACCTCGGTGTAAAACCAGCAGGACCTCGGTGTAAAACCAACAGGACCTCGGTGTAAAACCAACAGGACCTCGGTGTAATAGGGTCGGACTTGCAGCAGTGAAAGTCAAGCAACATGGATTCTCATGAGTTTGTGAACTCACAAATATCGCGAGAATTGCCCAAGGTTCAACTGAAGAGACAGAGAATATTTACAAGTGTTCTACTCATGACAATCAGGAACTGCTCTCCAATCACACACACACACACTCACACAGAGGCAGGGCGAGAGACATGGTCTTGCTCAAGGGCAGAATGCACCAGAGTGGGTGACAGACTCTTTAACCCGGAGACACAGTCTGGAATGATTCTTTGGTATTTGGTCTTGGTACTGGTCTCGATCTTAGTCTTGGTCCTGATCCTGGTTTTGGTCTTGGTCCTGATCCTGGTTTTGGTCTTTGTCCTGATCCTGGTTTTGGTCTTGGTCCTGGTCTTGGTCCTGGTCTTGATCCGTTCTTCTGGAGCTGCAGACAGGTGGAGCAGGAGGAGCACAGATTTATCTGATGTCTTCCTCAGATTTCAGAAGTAACATCACACAAAGCTGCCCTCCTCCTGACCACTAGGGGGCTCCACCAGCAGGTTCACCTCTGAAACCACAGCTGCCCCGGGGCGGACTCACAGACTAGGGAGAGACGGAAGTCACGAAACGAACAATGTCATGAAACAAAAACGAAAAAAGGACCATTATTCTAAAAATCTACCATGTTCATAGACCCAAGTGTCCAGAGCAGAAACTGAGGAAACAACGAATAAAGTGTGACAGGCTCCAGTCAAATGAAGCTTACTGAGGTCGCAGTTATATGAGTGAGTTTGGACTTCCATATTTGGAGTAGATTCTTTGCAGGTAAAGTAGTAAAATAGACTCTCTTCACGCTTACGTCACAAACCAAGAAGACGTTTGGAAACATGCGATGACTTCCAGTGTACAGTCCCTGACAAAAGTCCTGTTGCTTATCCATTTTGTAGAAACAAAAGCTTTATAACCTGACTTTAAATTAATCGATTGGTTTTAGAAATGTCTCATATGAAAGTTAAAACCCTCCCAAATTATGCTCAATATACTAAAATAAATTTGCTTCACTGAAGAAAGATTGATCATTTAATGAACACAGAAAGGTCAGATTTTGGCAAGACAAAAGTCTTGTGGCCTTGTCATATGATGCACCCAATCCTAGATTACAGCCTCACCTGTGATCAGTTACTGATCAATCAGTTAGTGGGTGTGTATAAAAGAACCCAGCACACCAGACCTTCACATCAACTGCAACTTGACCTCTGACAACATGCCTCAGATCCACCCTGAGACCAAAGCCTTAATTATCAAGAGGCTGATGACAAGTACAAAGAATAAGAAAAAGATCTGAAATGACTGGAGATGTTTTTGACAAGCCCAGGTCCAGCAGACGCCGCGCAATACAACTGCTCGGGAGGACCGTTTGTTGATTCAAAAATCCAAGGCCCCTTTTCCACTGCAGCAGACTCCACCAGGCCTGGTCACCTCAAGTCCCTGTGTCAACCACAACAGTTTGTAGAATTCTGTCTGGAAATGGCCTCCATGGTCGAATCAGTGCACAGAAACCAGCACTAAACAAAAGGCAATTAAAAAACCGTGTGGCATTTGCCAAGGCCCACAGCCTGATAAAAGGATGGACACTGGAAAAGTGGCAGAAGGTGGATTTCTCAGATGAATCCTCGGTTGAATTACATCACAGCTGCTGCAAATATTGCAGGAGACCAACTGGAGCCACATGGATCCAAGATTCACCCAGAAAACAGTTAAGTTTGGTGGTGGAAAAATCCTGGTCTGTGGTTCCATCCAGTCTGGGGGTGTGTGAGACATTTGCAGGGTGGAAGGCAAATATCAATAACCTAAAATATCAAGAAGTATTAGCTCCTCTTACATTCCCAACCATAAAAGGGTCACATTTTGCAGCAGGATGGTGCTCCATCACATACTTCTATCTCTACATCAAAGTTTCTCAAGGTGAAGAAGATCAAGGTGCTCCAGGACTGGCCAGCCCAGTCACCAGACATGAACATCATTGAGCATGTCTGGGGTAGAATGAAAGAGGAAGCATGGAAGACAAAACCAAAGAATCTTGATGAACTCTGGGAGGCATGTAAGACGCTTTCTTTGCTATTCCTGATGACTTCATCAACAAATTGTATGAATCATTGTTGAACTGCATGGATGTGTCCTTCAAGCTCATGGAGTCATACAAGATATTAAATATGGATCTCACAGCACCACTACTTCATTCACTGACGTTATGCAACATATTTTTGTATTTGAAGTAAATTATTTGTTCAATTTTCTGTCAAGACTTTTGTCTTGCCAAAATCTGACCTTTCTGTGTTCATTAAATGATCAATCTTTCTTCAGTGAAGCAAATTTATTTTAGTATATTGAGCATAATTTGGGAGGGTTTTAACTTTCATATGAGACATTTCTAAAACCAATCGATTAATTTAAAGTCAGGTTATAAGCTTTTGTCTCTACAAAATGGATAAGTGACAAGACTTTTGTCAGGGACTGTAGTTCCCGACACTGGGCTCACCGACCAACTGTGATCAAACCTACTGAAGTAATGTGAGGTTATCAGATGTACCCAGTGCGCTCGGAGTTGTGTGTCAGTGTAAAATGATGAAAACTGAGGTGTGCTGGAACATAACAGAACACTACAGTCACATGGAGATGAAGAAAACTGGGACGTTTCTCATTTCTCCCAGAACAGAGCTCATCAGAAGTTGTCCTCGCATGTTTCCAAACCTCTTCATGGTTTGTGACATAAGCATGAATAGAGTTTATAAAAACCCCAGGATCATGTAGAGCAGGTTCATATGAACATTTTATGGTGAAAATGAGGAGTCTGACAGCAGCAGGTACAGAGAGAGGAGCAGAAACACGACCACACGTGGCAGATCAACTGTGTTCTTTTCTGTACACAGTCTATGGTTCACACACATTGCCAAAACTGTTTATAGTGTTAAAACTGTTTAAACTGTTAAACTGTTTTTTCAAAATTTTATCCAGTACAGCAACTATAACCTGCACTTCTTAACTTTACTGGTGCAGCATCTTGCTGCTTGTCTCCATCGAGATGTCATGGATTTCTATAGGGCTAAGTGACATTAACAAGTTGCTGATACAATACATACATCGATATACAGGCCACGATACGATACATACCTCAATACAGTGAGCTTACAATTCGATACACTTCAATATGATACATTTCAAACTGATTTAAAATGGTTCAGTAAAAAATAAAGGCTAAAAGTCTTTGTTAAACCACTTCTTGTGCAAAGTTCATATGAAACACAAACATTTTAATCATCAAAACAGTGAAAATGTCAAATGTGTCACATAAACGAGCAACAAAACTGTAGCTGTAACAAAATAATTTTGTAAAATAAACCAAAAATACTCTTGGTGATGTATCGATACAGCATCATCACATTAAATTATACTATATATTGATGTTTTGATATTTTTGCACACCCCTATTGCTTTCCCCTGAATATTTCACATTGTGACTTTAAACTACAGGTGGGACATTAATTTTGTTAATTATGATTAATGAATTACTAAGAAAATAATGCATTAAAAATGTGAACTCATTTTATCGCAGTTTACCAAACAACACAGAATGCATCCTGTCATGGTACGACAATTATACTGACGCACGCAGTTCAACTACAACTCATGATACAACAGTGGAGCAGGAAACACTGGGTCTGCTGGACGGGACTTTTCTATTCAAAAAACGACCCGATGGAAGTATCGACAAATGCATCATTTAATGCAAACTGTGCAGAAATAATTTACATATCACAGAAGAACCTCAACTCCACAACACCATTTCAGTGCAAAACCTGCAGACTGCAAGTTTAATGATCAATTTGAATGTTTTTGTGAAATCTGATGTTTTTGCGAGGTCGTTCACATTTCCAATTAAATGTCACTTGTATGTGATCTCCAGTGTGAACATTAAACGGCCCAAAAGTGTCCCGCATGTGCACTGGAGACACGACGACGTCACACACAGCGAGCGTCTCTGTGTTTACAAGAGTCGCCTAAACATGGACGCAGCATTCAGCACCTGGAGATTTTAAAGTTGCTGTCGTACCAGGAGTCAGAACATGTACAGACTATTTGTTTAAAGGAGGAGATTGAGAAGGAGAAGGACGAGTTTTTTTGGCCGTGGCGTTTTGAGGGGCAGTGGCAGCGACGTCCCCAAGAGTGGTGGGATTATGATTCGCTTCACTCACATGGAGTTCACACACAATTTTTGTCTGACGAGAAGAACATTTGTGTACATTTGTGACGTGTAGGTGGGATGAATGTGACCTGACCTGATGTCAAAAGATCAGATATGTATCAGTTTTAGGAGCACATATCCAAGTGTCCTGAGTCACATTTGAAAAAAAATCAGATCTGTGTGGTTCAGACTGTCATTAAAAGATCAGATACAGGAACATAGGGGCCAAAAAATCTGATTTGGGTCACTTCAGTTCGAGTACAAACAAGAGCTGCTGCACTGATGACCAAAATTTTCACCAAATGTACACAACATCATTTGTGCTCAGGGTAATCATTAGAAACTGCACTTTGTTGATTCGTTCATGTATTCATTTTTCTTACCATTTTTACGATTTGCACTAATGTCAAGACGTACACGACATTCAGACAGAAACGACTTAAAGTAAAATGGCACTTCAACTTTAGTCTCTTCAGTTTTGGACAGAGACTTTACTTTTGTCGACTATTTTGAACAGAAATGCAGTTTGTTTTTTCCAAGACATTTTTCCAGACATTAAAAGAGTTTGTGTGTATTATTTGATATTCATTTACGTAAAATAAATGTGGCTTTTGGGGCAAATATTGTTATGCAATTAATTGAGATGAATTTACAAAGCCCCTTATTATTATTATAAATTTTTTTTACTTATTATTATTATTATTATTATTATATTTTATTTATTTTTTACCTATTATTATTATTATTATTATTATTATTATTATTATTATTATTATTATTTTTACCTATTATTATTATTATTATTATTACTTTATTATTATTATTTTTACTTCTTTTATTTTTACTTTTACTACTTTTACTTTAAACAAGGTTTCATCTACACTGCGGAACATTCTAGACGAAGCCGTAACATCTCCGTGGAGACGAGCAGGTGCCGGACCGTCCGTTAGAAATGTTCCGCGGTGCATCTTTAAAAGCCCGAAACCCCGAGGCTGAAACTTGAAACTTGAAACAGAACGCAGAGTCCCGAAAAACATCGATTCGTTTTTGGCTCCAGATTAAAAATACAAATTTACAAACATGATTTATTATTTATGGGAAACGTATCTGCTTTTACTGTCTGCTCCCTCCTCCTCCTCCACCTCTCTCTCCTTCCCTCTCTTCTTTCTATCTCTAGATCCCTCCTTCTCTCTTCATTCCCTCTTTTTCTTTTTCTACTCTCGCTTTTCCTCTGTATTTTTCAAAGTTCCTCTCTCTTCTCTTTATGTTTTTATCTCACCTCTCCCTCTTTAACGCTTTTGTCTCATCCCCCTCTTTATCCCTCTGTTCATCTATTCTCTCTCTCTCTCTCTTGCCATATACTCTCTCTCCACTCTTTTCCATCTTCTCTCTCTCTCTTACTCCTTTACTCCATCATTTCTCCACATCCTCTCTCTCTTTCCATTTGTCTTTCTTCCATTCTTTCTCTCTCTTTCCATTTCTCTTTCTCTCTTTTTCCATCTCTCTCTCTTTCCATTTCTCTTTCTCTTTCCATCTCTCTCTCTATCTCTCTCTCTTTCCATTTCTCTTTCTCTCTTTTTCCATCTCTCTCTTTTTCCATTTCTCTTTCTTCTCTCTCTCTCTCTCTGTCCATTTCTCTTTCTCTCTTTTCCAATCTCTCTCTCTTTCCATTTCTCTTTCTCTCTCCCTCTTGTTTCATCTCTCTTTCCACCTCTCTCTCTTTCCATCTCTCTATTTCTCTCTCTCTTTCCATTTCTCTCTATCTCTCTCTCTTTCCATCTCTTTCTCTCTCTCTCTCTCTCTTTTTTCATCTCTCTGTCTTTCTCTCTCTCTATCTGTCTTTCTCTCTCTCTTTCCATCTCTCTCTCTGTTTCTCCGTATTGATTTGGTTTCGTGTGTCTCTTTCCGACATGTTTTCTCTCTCTCTCTCTCTCTCCCTCTCTTCTTCCTCCCTCTCTTCTTCCTCTCTTCTTTCTCTCTGACCTTGTACGAGGAGGAAACACAAACTGAGTGAAAGATCCAAAACCACGAGGTCGCACTCCAAAACTTCTGTATGGATTTACAGCTCCTGTATTACACAAACTGGACTCCTGTGAGCTTTTACGCTTCAGCTCAAAATACACTCATGGCACTCGACCCATTTTTGTAGGAGGAGGATAGAATTCTCCACAAATTGCATTTCCAAATAAATAAACATACATATACCTAAATGAGTTCATTAAACACATAACAAAATATCATGTAGACGACACCCTCCTAATCTGAGATTGGTCAGATGAGCAGTTCAAGAGTTATGTGTGGAACAAACAAACAAACAAATCAACCAACAAACAAACAAACAAACAAACAAACAAACAGTTCCTTGCATTAATAAATAGATGAATAAGACTGATAACAGCAATGTTGATATTTGCAATAAATTAGGAGAGGAAAAAAAAAAAAAGTAGAAAAACGTCAACAGTGACTTCATCCATCCATTTTGGGGTTGGGTCGTGGGGACAGCAGTCTAAGCAGGGACTCCCAGACTTCCTTCACCCCAGGCACTTCCTCCAGCTCCTCCCTCCTCATCCCAGGCCAGCAGAGAGACATAGTCCCTCCAGCGTGTCCTGGGTCTTCCCCGGGGCCTCCTCCCGTGGGACATGCCCGGAACACCTCCCGAGGGAGACACCAATGAGACATCCGGAACAGATGCCCGAGCCACCTCAACTGGCTCCTCTTGATGTGGAGGAGCAGCGGCTCTACTCCGAGCTCCTTCCCGTGTGACTGAGCTCCTCACTCTGTCTCTAAGGGAGCGCCCAGCCACCCTGCGGAGGAAACTCATTTCGAGCGCTTGTATCCGCGATCTTGTTCTTTCGGTCACTACCCAGAGCTCATGACCATAGGTGAGAGTAGGAACAAAGACTGGCCGGTAAATCAAGAGCTTTGTCTTTCGGCTCAGCTCCTCTTCACCACAATGGTCTGATACAGCGACCACATCACTGCAGACGCTGCAGAGATCCACGTATCAATCTCACGTTCCGTCCTCCCCTCACTCATGAACAAGACCCTGAGATACTTGAACTCCTCCACTTGAGGCAGGGACTCTCCACCCACCCGGAGAGGGCAAGACACTTTTTTCCGGTCGAGAACCATGGCCTCGGACTTAGAAGAGCTGATCCTCATCCCAGCGGCTTCACACTCGACTGCAAACTGCCCCAGTGCACACAATGCACAGTGACAATGACTTCATTTGGACCAGAATTAACCCTCAGTCTGGAGGTCCTGATAACATCAATACTGAACATCCAGAAGTAGAAATGTAACAATAACTGACATATCTCGATATCATATTGTCAAAGTTCTCACAATAATATCGTGGGCCATCACAAAATAATAAATTACAAGTCTCTTTGCTTAAATGAAGAGTTATGGTGCAGCAACAGCTAATGGACTCAATATAGACACGATCTGCACGTCCAGAAGACGTCTCATGTTTAATGTGGCTCCACTGTGTTCTTAAACTCCACACACCTTCACTAGAATCATTTGGATCATTTCAACCCTAGAATTAATTCAATTGTTTAATCAGTTAATCTCTAATCTCTCTCTATCTAAAGGTAAAAGGAGCTGTTCACTTGAAAACTCACACTTCATGACATCACAAGGTGGAACAGAGCATTTGAGCTTACATCTGAAAAAGCGAGTGTCATTGTACAGTCTGTGCTTGTAGTATAATAGTAAGAAGGTTAAAAAATAGCCTAGTCAGAAAACACTGTCAATTAATTATCTGCGCAAGACAAACAGGTAAGTTTGGGGTTGTTACAGACAATTAAGAATGTGAACATGCACACTGAGTGAATTTTGGAATGAATGAGCTATAGAGTTTGAATTTTTCTGAAGGCTCCTTAGTTTGTTTGCTTTATGATTGTTCTAAAATCTAAAATCAATCAGCGGGTGGCGGGCGAGTGCGGTTTTGAAAATTGGTCAAAACTTTGGGTGCAAATGGATAGCGGGCGGATGATGAGTTTTGTGTCGCTGTTGTAGATGAAAAAATAGCCCATCCGTGCATCTCTACTTTAAAGATGTGGACAGACGAATACCGTATTTTCCGGGCTATTAGACACACTCTTAAGCCTCTAATCCAGGGGTGCCCAATACATCGATCCCAATCTACCAGTCGATCGCCAAGGTCGTGTGGGTAGATCGCCGTGTCTCGTCTCGGACTCGTGTTTGGACTCGGTCTTTGTCTCTCACTCGAGGTCTGACACTCAACAAGTGTGATCATATTTCATTCCGGCCGCTGCTGTTGGTAATAAACTTGTAGCGGGTGCAGGAGCGTGTGGGGCGTCTCAGTGCAGCCTGTGCGCTCATTTGAAACCCGCGGAGACTCTACGGCACATCACAAACACACACGCTCCCTATGCACGGCTCGTCTGCGACAGCGTGTGCCCTCGTGTACCAGCGTGCATCACAGGGCAGGTTCAACTTCCTAAACATCCTACCTGTCCATCTGCCTCACGTCAGCACGCCGCCCCTCGCCTTTTCACGCTCTCGCTCCTTCCTGCGTACAGCCAACACAAGCCCCTCCCACAGTGCGGCTGATTAGAAGAGCAAGACCAAACGTGAAGCAAAAACCAGTCTAAATTTGTGTTCCAGTGTTGGCACAAAGCAGGTCTACAGCATAGAGCGGATCTACAGAACAGACCTACTGCCACATTTGGCTGAAGTTTGTCTAACAAAAGTGCACAAATGCATCTGTGTTTGTCACGATGTGCGTTTGGTTTGGTAAATGTGCAGAGGCTGGTAAATATCACTGCAAAACCAGAAAAGAATGTAACTCCAGTTTGGAACTTTAAAAAACAGGTTTAAAAATCTTCCTTCACTTTTTTCAGTTTTGTGTAAAGTGCCAGAGGAAGTTCTCTTAAAGAAGAGGTTCTCAAACTGTGGGTGAGGGTCCAAAAAAGGGGCACAGAGTGTTTCAGTGCAGTTTGCTTGGCTTTGTATTAGGTAGATCATTTTGACTTGGTCATTTTGTAAGTAGCTCACATGCTGAAAAAGTGTGAGCACCTCTGATCTAACCGCATCAAAAAACGACGCCCTATACATGAATCCACTCAGGTGTCCCAGCACGACTTCAGTAAACTACAAAGCCGCACCACCTGCAGAACACACAAACACACACGGAGCAGACAGCGACCACACAGCGAAACACACCCACAGACACACTCATCACTCCACGCCGACGAGGAACGGAACGGAGGAACGAACGGAAAAAGCGAGTGCAATGTGCCACTTCTAGACACGAACCTGAACAACTGAGTCACCAGACACACCCTCCCTACACGCCACAACTGAACAAAGCCCAGAGTCACCGTGAACGAACAAACAAACAAAACCACTCACCCATCACACTGTTGGGTTTCATTTAAAGTCCAGTGCGGTTTATTTGTGGAAAAAGTTTGAAAATAGACCATTTAATGACAGTGCATCCTTATAATCCAGAGCACCATATAGTGCAGAAAATACAGTATTTATATAAAAGTTGTAGAAATGCTATTTTTTCCTTTTTAAATGTTTTGTCAAGATCTTAGAGTAAATCATCATAGAATAGAAAGAATTCAGATTTAAAAGTGCTTAATAATCATGTTCTATGTAGCTCCCTCTCTTTTACTGTATTGTTCTGTATATTACTGTGTATTACTGTAGTACATTTGAGCATACTACATCACAGTACTTCATTTCCATCCAAAGTACCAAACAGAAGTGTGAGGGACATGTTCCAGTTTGTTCCTGTAAAATTAATCACCACATTTAACTACTGTAAAAAGAAAAGTATTTTATGAAAACATATATTTTTCAAGAGAAGCGTCGCGTCTTCTTGATGTCGTCGTGTTGTCCAGTGCTCATGTGGGACACTTTTGGGACCTTTAAAGTTCACACTGGAGATCACACACAAGTCGCATTTAACTAGAAATGTGAACGACAAAAAATCAGATTTCACTAAAAAATCTGAATTGAGCGTTAAAGGTTGTATAGAGGATTTTCCAAGGAACGAGAAATCCAGCGACTGTTTGTCCTTTTTCAAATGTTGCCTCGCCCACAGCTCCTACGTAGACACGCCTCCTCCCGCCTCCTCCTTACGCCACAAACAGGTTTGTTTCTAGAAAACAAGTACTCATCGCTGCACATGACTTGTAAACAACTAACTACAGTGTTGGTTAGGCAAGACGGAGAAGTGAGGAGCAGGGGGAAGAGCGGAACAGGCAGCGGGGAGAGGAGCAGGAAGGGCTGCAGAGAAGGTGCGCGGAGTTTCCGTGCGAATGAACTTGCTACTACTACAACACGCAGCAGCAAGCGGACTCTTTCTTTGCATTGAAAATTACGTTTTCAGACATAGGATATCGCATTCGTGTCCTGAAAAACGTTTGTCTAACTCTTGGAAATAAAGTACGTTTTCATAATAAGCAGAAGTTTCCTGTCCAGGAGTAATTTGGCGACCAGTGCGTCAGTCTTTAGACCCTGCGTCTGCTTCAGTTGCGCCATCGCTGGAATGAATCTATAAGAATCACCTTAGTTTGGCTTCGCTGCTTTTCCCCTTGTCTTCTTCTTTCAGCGACCTCAAAAACGGACTTTCTTTTGCGGCTAACTGCTCCTGGATTCTTGTCGTCCATTGCAACAAACTTTGTGCGAACTGCGAGGAAGATATAGGTCAAAAAAAGCCGCTAAGAACTGTTGCGTTGGTGGAGTAAACAGCGTCTGTGCATCTGTGGACTGCGTGACAGTCGTACGTAAACCACGTACCGGCAGCGCAGGCAAGTCAGTTACACTAGAAACGTAGGGAGTTTGATTGACAGCCTGTCAGCTCACAGATAACGAGGCAGTGTCGTTATCTATTGGCAAATGTTTAGCCCCACCACGTCCAGAGTTGATGAATTTTTATTCTCGTTTTTAAGGTCATCATAATTACAAGGCTACTGCACCTCTATAATCTATCATTGACAATTTGAAACAAAAAAAAAATCCTCCATACAACCTTTAATCAGGTGCAAACTGTGTTCTTAAAAGTGTCATGTTTCCTTTAATGTCCGGTGCGGTTTATTTGTGAAAAAAGTTTGAAAATAGACCATTTAATGGCAGTGTGTCTTATAATCTAGAGCGACTAATAGCCCAAAAAATACGGTAATAAAGCATTACTCAAAAGCGTGAATGAAACAAAACACAACTGCAGATCTGTTTTTGAGGAGGAAACTTTCTAACATGTGTAAAAGCTCAGAAGAGTCACTTTAGAGTCACACTGGACCTTTAAACACTGAGCTTAAAGTTCTAAAACACATAATACCAGCGTGAATATGTCCATAATTGTATAATAAAGCCCGAACAAAGCCTCTTATCGTCCCGTAAACCTTCGTCTCATTCATCACAAACTCTGCGTGCACGCGCCGTTTCCTCCCGTCGGCCGTCTTCGCGCCCCTCTGTTCCCGTGTGAGCGATGGCGTCCTCTGATGAGCCGTAATTATGTGTATTTGTATGGAAATGTGATGACGGCGAGCGCGGAGCGAGGCCCCGGCTCCAGCCTCTTCCACACACTCACAATACGACACGCGCCGATAATTACCAAACGCACACATCGCATTATTGTGTTTATGATGGCGAGGAGATAATGGCGGCTCAGATGATGTGGAGCGAGGAGTGTGTGGAGTCACTGAACAGGACTTTATGAAGACGAACTGCGGAAGACTCCGGAACAAAATGGACTTTTCAAAACCAGAGACACACACTCGACAAACCAAAATCCAGCCAAGTTCAGAGCACTTGAATCAAGAAAGTTGTACAATTATTATCTACCATGTATTATCTATCCTGATGCACTGTGTAACTTTTCTGTAATGTGTCCGTCACCTGCTTGTTTCTATGGAGATGTCATTGTTCTGTCTGGAATGTTCCACAGTGTGACATTAAACAGCTCGACTTTACATTTATTCAATTTACAGCTCAAAAATGCCTTGAAAAACAGACATTCTGACTGTGAGACGTCTGATGTTCGCCAACTGGCTCCACTATGTTTCTACTAACAGGCAAACTCATTTTGGTCCAGGGGTCGTATCCAACCTACTTTGATCCCAAAGTGTCCGGATCAGAAAACTCATGTCATATAAACCCCAAAATAACAATAAGTTCAAATATTTGTGCAGAGAAACACAAATCTATTACAGAAATCTTTTTTAATTGATGAACTCTTTCTTTTACAAAATATTATAATATTATGAACAACCTGAAACTTTAAGAAAAATTTAATTTCAACACAATGTTTTAACATGAAATTGTATGTAAATAGGAATAAGTCAATGTTTTTGGGGAAAATCCTGCACTCGACTCCACTTTTCTCATGTTGGACATTTTTCTGATGAGGGTGTCACGGTCAACAGTCAAAACGATCGTCCTTTAAGAGCGTTTGGAAAGAGACAAGTCTTCATTTGTGCTGCTCTGGTGGGAGGGGCCACGTACAGAGACGCTGGAGACGCTGCTGTGATAAACACTGCAGAAAATACAATATTTTAAAAGAAAATATAATTAAAATATTTTAGTAGAAAACCAGCAGAGGGCCACATTAAAGGTCTTGGAGGGCCGGATCTGGCCCCCGGGCCTTATGTTTGACACCTGTGTACTAACATATCGGTGCAGTTTCCCGTTCAGAGGAGGTGTTTCTACACAATATCACACAGCAGCATTCGGTTCCTGAATTCAGTGTGACAAGACAAGACATTTTTATAATAAATTTGAATGAACCCACTTGTTGGTCGTTGTTGTAGCTCCTTGTTGTGTCATTACTCTGTTTTTACTCTGCTACAAACTTAAACATGCACAGTCTTGATCTTGATCCATGTTTCTTCTGCTCCATAAATAATGTCTGTGAAGTGATGATGTATTTTTGACAGTAAAATCCTGTCTGTGAATTTATATTTGTACTGATGAAAGCGTAATCGTAAATTTTCATTTAGTGATTGTAATTCTTGACGTAGTAACTTTTCAATTCGTATTCTGATGGATAAAATACACACAATATATTTTATGTACGACTGGACTCATTGGAGAGTTTACAAATATTTATTTTATGCGCAACTACAGACAAATATGCACAGATTTCTATTCTATGCACACAAGTATTTTTGAAAGCTTCTTACTCCATACGTGTCGCCCTGTTTTGCGTCGGGTGTGTTAGCTCTGTATATCTGTGGTCTGTGTGAGGGGGGGTGAGGGTTCAAGGTCGGGGACTTTCACACACACACTGTGAGTTTTGAAAGTGTGTGAGTTTGTCGTCTCGTCTCAGGAGGCGTCGGGACACTGGAGCGACACTGTTTACTTCAGTTAAGTGCAGAGTTTAGATCAGGACCAGCGAACCAGAGCCGCCGCTGCTCCATCCTTACCCGACCTGAGCCGAGCCGACCCGAGTCAGTCAGGTCCAAACATGCAGGAAGAGAGAAAACAGCCCCACTCTTTCTCTTTTTACACTCACTCTTTTCACTGTATTTATAGAAACTTGTGCTGCTCCTTCCACAGCTCACCTCACTGAGCTCACACACTCCACCCGACTAAAAACCAAACACACACTCCACCCGACTAAGAAACCAAACACACACTCCACCCGACTAAGAAACCAAACACACACTCCACCCGACTAAACCAAACCAACACACTCACAAACACACACACTCCACCCGACTCAGAACCAAACGCACACTCCACCCGACTAAGAACCAAACACACTCCACCCGACTCAGAACCAAACACACACTCCACCCGACTCAAAAACAAACCACACTCCACCCGACTAAGAACCAAACACACACTCCACCCGACTAAGAACCAAACACACACTCCACCCGACTCAGAACCAAACACACACTCCACCCGACTCAGAACCAAACACACACTCCACCCGACTAAGAACCAAACACACACTCCACCCGACTGAAAAACAAACACACACTCCACCCGACTAAGAACCAAACGCACACTCCACCCGACTCAGAAACCAAACACACACTCCACCCGACTAAGAACCAAACACACACTCCACCCGACTAAGAACCAAACACACTCCACCCGACTCAGAACCAAACACACACTCCACCCGACTCAAGAACCAAACGCACACTCCACCCGACTAACCAAACCTCCACCCGACTCAGAACCAAACGCACACTCCACCCGACTCAGAACCAAACGCACACTCCACCCGACTCAGAACCAAACGCACACTCCACCCGACTCAGAACCAAACGCACACTCCACCCGACTCAGAACCAAACGCACACTCCACCCGACTAAGAACCAAACGCACACTCCACACCCGACTCAGAACAAACCACACACTCCACCCGACTAGAACCAAACACACTCCACCCGACTAAAACCAAACACACACTCCACCCGACTCAGAACCAAACGCACACTCCACCCGACTCAGAACCAAACGCACACTCCACCGACTCAGAACCAAACGACACTCCACCCGACTAAGAACCAAACGCACACTCCACCCGACTCAGAACCAAACGCACACTCCACCCGACTAAGAACCAAACACACACTCCACCCGACTAAGAACCAAACACACACTCCACCCGACTAAAAAACCAAACACACACTCCACCCGACTCAGAACCAAACACACACTCCACCCGACTCAGAACCAAACACACACTCCACCCGACTAAAAAACCAAACACACACTCCACCCGACTAAGAACCAAACACACACTCCACCCGACTAAGAACCAACACACTCCACCCGACTACGAACCAAACACACACTCCACCCGACTCAGAACCAAACGCACACTCCACCCGACTAAGAACCAAACGCACACTCCACCCGACTCAGAACCAAACGCACACTCCACCCGACTCAGAACCAAACGCACACTCCACCCGACTAAGAACCAAACACACTCCACCCGACTAAGAACCAAACGCACACTCCACCCGACTAAGAACCAAACACACACTCCACCCGACTCAGAACCAAACGCACACTCCACCCGACTAAGAACCAAACACACACTCCACCCGACTCAGAACCAAACGCACACTCCACCCGACTAAGAACCAAACGCACACTCCACCCGACTAAGAACCAAACGCACACTCCACCCGACTAAGAACCAAACGCACACTCCACCCGACTAAGAACCAAACGCACACTCCACCCGACTAAGAACCAAACGCACACTCCACCCGACTCAGAACCAAACGCACACTCCACCCGACTCAGAACCAAACGCACACTCCACCCGACTCAGAACCAAAACGCACACACTCCACCCGACTAAGAACCAAACACACACTCACCCGACTCAGAAACCAAACACACACTCCACCCGACTAAGAACCAAACGCACACTCCACCCGACTACAACCAAACACACACTCCACCCGACTCAGAACCAAACGCACACTCCACCCGACTCAGAACCAAACGCACACTCCACCCGACTAAGAACCAAACGCACACTCCACCCGACTAAGAACCAAACGCACACTCCACCCGACTAAGAACCAAACACACACTCCACCCGACTCAGAAACCAAACGCACACTCCACCCGACTAAGAACCAAACGCACACTCCACCCGACTAAGAACCAAACGCACACTCCACCCGACTAAGAACCAAACGCACACTCCACCCGACTAAGAACCAAACGCACACTCCACCCGACTAAGAACCAAACGCACACTCCACCCGACTAAGAACCAAACACACACTCCACCCGACTCAGAAACCAAACGCACTCTCCACCCGACTCAGAACCAAACGCACACTCCACCCGACTCAGAACCAAACACCACACTCCACCCGACTAAGAACCAAACACACACTCCACCCGACTCAGAAACCAAACACACACTCCACCCGACTAAGAACCAAACACACACTCCACCCGACTAAGAACCAAACACACACTCCACCCGACTCAAAACAAACCCACACTCCACCGACTAAGAACCAAACACACTCCACCCGACTAAGAACCAAACGCACACTCCACCCGACTCAGAACCAAACGCACACTCCCCGACTCAGAACCAAACGACACTCCACCCGACTCAGAACCAAACGCACACTCCACCCGACTCAGAACCAAACGCACACTCCACCCGACTAAGAACAAACGCACACTCCACCGACTAGAACCAAACGCACACTCCACCCGACTCAGAACCAAACGCACACACTCCACCCGACTCAGAACCAAACGCACACTCCACCCGACTCAGAACCAAACGCCACTCCACCCGACTCAAGAACCAAACGCACACTCCACCCGACTAAGAACCAAACGCACACTCCACCCGACTCAGAACCAAACGCACACTCCACCCGACACACTCCACCGACTCAGAACCAAACGCACACTCCACCCGACTAAGAACCAAACGCACACTCCACCCGACTAAGAACCAAACGCACACTCCACCCGACTAAGAACCAAACACACACTCCACCCGACTAAGAACCAAACGCACACTCCACCCGACTAAGAACCAAACACACACTCCACCCGACTACAAACAAACGCTCCTCTCTCTCTCTACACCCAGAATCCGTGTATCATTCGTTCATTTGTTTTTCAATATAAAAACAAAAATAAGACAGACCGGGACCAGGGTGGACTCTGAGCTTTGACTCCGAGCCTCCGCAGGGTTTGAGCCTCAGCTTCGAGCTCCGGCCCTGCCGTGGGCTCTGAGCCTCCGGTCTGATCCCGGTCTGGTCCCAGTCTCAGTAGCGCTCTGGTCCCAGACCTGGTCCATTTGAACCAAAAGCTCTTAGTTGGGTTCGTTTTCGTTGGTGTGAAAGCGTCAGTTGATGCTTTGCACCACCTCGAAACCAGCCGCAGTTGTTGAGCGCGGAGGACTGGAGCAGCCCGTCCGGACCTGTAGTCCACAGAACATTCTCACTTTCCCCGCACGGAACCAGCGCGCAGACAATGACACGGAACCGATCGGACCACTGGTCTCGGTCTCAGTCCCGCTCTGGTCCCGGTCTCAGTCCTGGTCTCAGTCCTGGTCTCAGTCCCAGTCTGGTTTCAGACCTGGATCAGTCCTGGTTCAGTCCGTACACGGTGCAAAAGTCCGGCATCACAGTCACGGAAGTCACGTAAACGGGAAACGGCCGTTATCCGTTTTTTTCCATTCTTCATTTAAACACAAAATCAAAAACTGAAAAAAATGAATCATTATCTGTTTTTTCATTTTGGTTTTGGAGACAAATAACAAAGAAAACTGTTGTTTTTTCGTTTTCTTATTTTCGGTTTTATATTGAAAAACGAAATGAACGAATGATACACGGATTACCCAGCTCCTCTCTCTCTCTCTCTCTCTCTCTCTCTCTCTCTCACTCTAAACCCAGCTCTCCTCTCTCTCTCTTTAAACCCAGAGTTCCGCTCTCTCTCTCTCTCAACTCAGCTCTACTCTCTCGCTCTATCTCTCTCTTTCTTCCTCTCTCTCTATAAACCCTGCTCTTATCTCTCTGTCTCTCTCTCTCTCTCTCTCTCTCTCTCTCTCTCTCTCTCTCTCTCTCTCTCTCTCTCTCTCTCTCTCTCTCTCTCTCTCTCTCTCAGATGGACCTGGGTGTGAGATCAGAGAGAGAAGAGAGTTTACACCGAACGCCAATTTACACCTAACGCTCCAAACATCTGAGACACAACTCCACTCTCTCTCTCTCCTCTCTTCTTCTCTCTATTTATCCCTCTCTCCTTCTGTTCTGTCCCTTTTCTCTCTTCCCCCCTTCCCCTGTTTTCTGCGCTCTCTTCTTCCCTCTCTCTCCTTTTTCCCAGCTTATTCCACCCATGTCCTGTCCTATTCCCCCTCTCTCCACTATCTCTCTACCCTTTTCTCTCCTCCCATTTCTAACTCTTCCTCTCATTCCCTTCCTTCTCTTCACTCTCCCTCCATCCCTTCTTCTCATGATTCTCCCTATTCTCCGTCCCTCCACCTTCCCTCTTTCTTTCCTCTCCGATGATCTCCCTCTCTCCTGACATTTACACCCCTTCTCTCTCTCTTCTCCTCTTTTTCTCCTCCTCTCTTTCTCTCACAGTGTTTTGGTGCAATGTCCCCGACAGAAATCTCCAACAAAAAACAACCGCCGCCCTCTAGAACTGCCCCGGAGAGAAAAACTCTTTTACAATCACACCGTTTAAAGCCGCACTGTGTAACTTTTCTTCATGGAGACCAAACCAGACCAAGTTACAGGTCAGATCTGTGGAGAGGCGACCCCGCTCACAGTCACAATGTCTGTTTTTCTAGGTATTTTTGAGTAAAGTAGAGAGGTTTAATGTCACACTGTGGAACATTCCAGGCAGAGTAATGACGTATCCATAGAAACAAGGTGACTCCCAACCAAAAAGTGACACAGTGCATCTTTAAAGGACCCACATGACGTTGAGTGTGTACACATGCAAATCAGTAACCCGGTTATTAGCCATATCCCGGTTCTGTCAGTATTCGTGTTACTGTGTTTACATGCGCACTGAGAAACCGGGACACTCATATCCTCCTACACATGATCAAATGGA
>NW_026571115.1:4562500-4697500 GCF_026225935.1 Boleophthalmus pectinirostris | reverse complement strand
AGGTTACACGTTACTTTCCGAATCCGAGACACAAAACATAATAATATGCTTCAAGCTCGGATGTGATGTCAAATCTGAGATCCGCGCTCTGTTACCGCCTCTACCTGGGCCGTTTGCCGCTTGTTGGTTCCTGATTGGTGGAGACCTTTACACCTGGCCAATCCCGCCTCACCTGTCGCCGCCTCCTCTAGTGTAAGAAGATAATTTGCACCTGTTTTATAGTTCAGAGTGTCTATTTGCACCCTGGGTGTTAATAGTTCAATGGACACGATTCTTCTATTTACACCCGTCTCAAGAAAAAAGGGAATAGTGACGTGTCTGGTTACGTCATTTCCTGTGAAAAGTACAAGAGACTGGATTTGACAATCCAAAGAAATAAAATTCAAAACGAAGGTAGGGTAAGGTAAAAGGTAAGTCAATGTTGCTACAAAATATATTTGCAATACCTGTCCGACTGTTACGATTTGTGTAATGAAGTTGAAGCATCACAGCATCATGGACAGTTTATTGAGCTTGTGTGATGTAGAGCTAGTGGTTCTGCTCGTTGATCTGTTTATTCAGCAGTTCAAGTACAGAGTAAGAGAATGGTAATATTAAAAGTGGTTCAAATGTAAGTATTTGGCCCTCATAAGCACCAGAACTACTATGGTAATATGATTTTATAAAATACTTTTCTCTCTACAGTTGATAAATATGGTGATTAATTTTACAGGAACAAACTGTCCCTCCCACTTCTGTTTGGTACTTTGGATGTAACTGAAGTACTGTGATGTACTGTACTGTAATACACAGTACAATACAATGAAACACAGGGAACTGCATAGAACATGCTTAGAAGACATAACAACATATCTGTTATTAAACACTTTTAAATCTAAATTCTTTCTGTTCTGACAGTAATGAATATCACTAAGATCTTGTAAAAACATTTAAAAAGTAAAAATTTGCATTTCTACAGCTCTGATATAAATACTCAATATACCATGACATTTAAGTAAACACTTGAACTGACTTGAGGCTCAAAGCAGACGACTTGGACTTGACTTGGACTTATGAGCCAGTGACTCCAGACTTGACTTGGACTTGAGGTCAAAGACTTACTTTAGATTTACACAAAAAACGGCTTGATCAGACCTGTGACAATCCGAGCTGAGTCATAACAACAACATCTCTACTGAACTAAAGGTAAAAGGAGCTGTTAACTACCACTTCATGACATCACAAGGTGGAACAGAGCATTTTGCAGTTTGGAGATGTAGACAGAGTCATCATAAAACCCACGTGAATGAAACAAAACCCAAGTCCAGCTCTGTTTTTGACGAGGAACAAAATTAGAACCTGACTTAAAGTTCCCAAGAGTCAGTTTGTGTCGTCTAAAACCTGTCATGTCATGTTTTGAAATCAGTAGGTGAGAGGTTGCGGGTTCGACTCCTGTGGTATGATTAAAAGTGGGAGCGGTTTGGCTGTGTTTTGAAGCAGACACTGGGCTCTGTGGGGGCTGATGCGCTCGGCGGGGGGGGCACTTACTTCAGTGTTTTGTTAATTTAATAACGACGCATTTAAGCCACAAACGCAGAGAAAATGATGATCACATTACAAATGAAAATGACATTAATGAATGAAGATTGTTCACCGCGAGAGTCGCATAAATACACCGGGACTGAACTCAGAGGTGAAGAGAGGTGATCTGCAAATCTTCATCCTCTTCTCCTCTTCATCCTCTCCTCCTCTTCATCCTCTACTCTTCATCCTCTCCTCTTCATCCTCTCCTCTTCATCCTCTCCTCCTCTTCATCCTCTCCTCCTCTTCATCCTCTCCTCCTCTTCATCCTCTACTCTTCATCCTCTCCTCCTCTTCATCCTCTCCTCCTCTTCATCCTCTCCTCCTCTTCATCCTCTCCTCTTCATCCTCTCTTCCTCTTCATCCTCTCCTCTTTCATCCTCTCTCTTCATCCTCTCCTCTCCTCTTCATCCTCTCCTCCTCTTCATCCTCTCCTCCTCTTCATCCTCTACTCTTCATCCTCTACTCTTCATCCTCTTCTCCTCTTCATCCTCTACTCTTCATCCTCTCCTCCTCTTCATCCTCTCCTCTTCACCCTCTCCTCTTCATCCTCTACTCTTCATCCTCTCCTCCTCTTCATCCTCTCCTCCTCTTCACTCTCTCCTCCTCTTCATCCTCTACTCTTCATCTTCTCCTCCTCTTCACCCTCTCCTCCTCTTCATTCTCTCCTCCTCTTCATCCTCTCCTCCTCTTTATCCTCTTTTCCTCCTCACCCTCTCCTCCTCCTCTTCACCCTCTCCTCTTCCCCTCTTCATCTCCTCCTCTTCATCCTCTCCTCTTCCCCTCTTCATCTCCTCCTCTTCATCCTCTCCTCTTGATCTCACCCTCTCCTCTTCATCCTTCTCTCCTCTTCACCCTCTCCTCTGTTCCTCTCACCCTCTCCTCCTCTTCGTCCTCTCTTCCCCTCTCCTCTCCTCCTCTCCTCTCCTCCTCCTCTCCTCTCCCCTCTCCTCTCACCTCTCCTCCTCTCCTCTTCCTCCGTCCTCTCCTCTGACCCTCTCCTCTCACCCTCTCCTCCTCTCCTCTTCCTCCTCCTCTCCTCTGACCCTCTCCTCTGACCTCTTCTCCCCTCCACTCGCTCTCCCCTCTTCATCCTCCTCTCCTCTGACCCTCTCCTCTCACTCTCTCCTCCTCTCTTCTCGTCTGTGATCCCGTCTTCCTCTCTTCACTCGTCTGTCGCGCTCGTGCGTCCGTGTTCATCTTTCAGCGCAGACGTGTGGAGCTGCTGTGCTTTTACGTGGAGATGGATTCTTGTGGCATTCTCCCGGCGGAGCTCAGCACAACTCGTCTTTCTCTCCCCGTCGCTTTTAATCAGAGCGGAACAACACCTGACCAAGGAAATATGACAGTGGCATTTAACGAAGGATCACGCCGTTTACACGTCTGTGAAATATGAGGCCTGTCCGTCTGAAGAACACACACACACACACACACAAACACACACACACTGACGCAGGAGGAGGTCCGCAGCGAGGAGCTAAAACAGACAACAGCAGCTCCACACTCTTCTGATTTTAGTTTACATGTCCACTTTGAATAAACTTTACAAAAACTATCGGATATGGAGACGTTTTTTTGTCAAATCCATGTGTCATTACTTCATTTGTTTTTCAAAATAAAACCAAAAATAAGAAACGTCTCTAAAACCAAAATGAAAAAAAAAGGATAACAGTTCTTTTTTTGTTTTGTTTTTTCAGTTTTCGATTTTGTGTATACATCAGTCCCTCGTTTATCGTGGGGGTTACGTTTTAAAAATAACCCGCGATCAACTTTATATTTTACAGTTATTCTATCTGTTTTAAGTGTGTAAAACCCCTCAGCACACACTTTATACACTTTTTTCGCACAGGACACTTACAACACTTTTTACATCCTTCTTCAAATTTATTTCTGTTGTCATCCTTTTGTTATTTTCCTCCTTCTTTATGTAACGAACCCAAGATTCATTTATTCCGTAATGGAGCCTACAGAACAGAGTCCTGCACGGGGCCATTTTTGGAGACTCGCACCTGCCTGTTAAAACTGAGGACTTAATTAAACTTTTGCACTGCCTACGCCATGGACTGAACCAGGATTAAAACAGGACTAACCCAGGACTAAAACAGGACTAAAACGGGATTAAAATGGATTAAAACAGGACTAAACCAGGATTAACCCACGACTAACCCAGTACTAAACCTGAACTAAAACAGGACTAGACCAGGAGTAAACCAGGATTAAAACAGGACTAAACCAGGACTAAAACCTAAAACAGGACTTGATTAAAACCAGGACTGAAGAGGAGGACTAAACCAGGACTGAACTAGGACTAAAACAGGACTAAACCAGGACTAAACCAGAAGTCTCTTATCCAATCAGGACGCAGAGAGAGGAACACAATACGTGCTCATACACTGTAAAAAAAAAAAGTCTGCAAAATTGCACAAAGAAAATCTGAGGAAACAGCGAGACCGCGAAAGTTGAACCGCGATAGAGCGAGGGACGACTGTAACTGAATAATGGAAAAAACAGATAATGACTTAAACTGCCAAACTTTTGCACCGCATACAGACTAAACGAGGACTAAACGAGGACTAAACGAGGACTAAACGGGGACTAAACGGGGACTAAACGGGGACTAAACGGGGACTAAACGGGACTAAACGAGGACTAAACGGGGACTAAACGAGGACTAAACGGGGACTAAACGAGGACTAAACGGGGACTAAACGGGGACTAAACGGGACTAAACGGGACTAAACGGGGACTAAACCGGGACTAAACCGGACTAAACGAGGACTAAACGAGGACTAAACGGGGACTAAACGAGGACTAAACGGGACTAAACTAAACGGGACTAAACTAAACCGGGACTAAACGAGGACTAAACCGGGACTAAACGAGGACGAGGACTAAACCGGGACTAAACCGGGACTAAATGAGGACTAAACAGGTACTAAACCGGGACTGAACGAGGATTAAACAAGGACTAAACCGGGACTAAACGAGGACTTAACGAGGACTAAACCGGGACTAAACGAGGACTAAACCGGGACTAAACGAGGACTAAACAGGGACTAAACGAGGACTAAACGGGGACTAAACAGGGACTGAACGAGGACTAACTCAGGACTAAACCAGGACTAAACCGGAACTAAACCATGACTAAACCAAGACTAAACTGAGACTAAACCAGGACTAAACCAAGACTAAACCAGGACTAAACCAAGACTAAACCAGGACTAAACCAAGACTAAACCAGGACTAAACTAGAACTAAACCAGTACAAACCTGGGGCTAAATCAGGACAAAATCAGGAGTAAACTAAAACTAAACCAGGACTAAAGTAGAACTAAACCAGGCTTAAACCAGGACTGAACCAAAACAGAACTAAATGAGAGCTAACCCGTCTCTTCCTGGTGTCTCTTCCTTGTGTCTCTTCCTTGTGTCTCTTTTCCTTGTGTCTTTTTTCCTGGTGTCTTTTCCTGGTGTCTTTTCCTTGTGTCTCTTTTCCTTGTGTCTCTTTTCCTTGTGTCTTTTCCTTGTGTGTCTTTTCCTTGTGTCTTTTTTCCTGGTGTCTGACCGTGGCGGGGTTAAACCTGAGCCTCTGGTCTGGTCTATATTTGGCCGGATCCTGGACACTGGATCCAGGTCTGAGATCAGAGCAGAGCCATGAAAATAAATCAAAGAAAACTCACAAACAGCGTCAGGAGGAAGAGACGCATCTGCACTTTCAGGTGGATCAGAGCGGGAGTAAAGCTGCACTACGGAGCTTTTCTGACGTGTGTGAGTCAAGTCTGTACACACACTCACATCGCGGGGACTTGTTTTATGGGGACGTGTTTTGTAAATTGCATATAGAGGTTATGTCTTTCAGTTTTTCTCAGTTTTATAAAACAGTGAATAAAATAAAAGCCAAACAAAACTACACGAGCTCTAATGTGGAAGTGTGTACATTATTATTATTATTTTTTCCCATGGGGGCCACATGAGAAACAGAAAATATTGCGGAGGCCAAAATGCTGAACTCAATTCTGCAAAATATGAATTGTATTTCTGTATAAAAAGCAGTAAATCTTATTGTTTTGAAGAGCTGTGAGTTTATGTTGTGACTAAACAATGAAAAAGTGAGACTCCTAAACAGAAAATGTCATTTAAAAAACACTTCTAAAATAAAAGCAACGCAGCTTTAGTCCATGCATGAGGTCAAATGATAAAATATGTTTATTTTATCATTCCAAAGCCTTAAACAGAGTGACCAGAGGACCGTATGTGGCTCTGGAGCTGTATAACATAAAGCCCAGGTCTGGTACATGGTGTTTTTGAACAGGGGTCTCCAGCCTGTCACTCAGAAGCTCCAGCACTTCTCCACCTTCTTCCAATCAGCTCATCCAGGGATTTCTGAATTATTCTTATTGCACTGAACTTCCTTTGTAAATGTATCATATGTGCAGTGTTGGGAAGGTGACTTTTAAAATATATGCCCCTACAGATTACAGATTACATACTCCAGAATGTAGTTTGTAACATAATCCATTAAATTACTTTAGGTGAGTAACGTAATCTGAATACTTTGGATTACTTGATTTGCTGTAGAGAAACAAAAATGAGGATATCGTAACATCAGATGTTTTGTCTGATAAAAGAAAATAAAAAGCCCAGACTTTACTGAACCAAATAAAACATATTATTGATAGAAGAAGAGGAGACACGTCCACACAGCAGGATTTAGTCCTGTTAAATCCTGTTTGAGACATACTGTAGTTTAGACCTGGTTTAGACCTGGTTTAGACCTGGTTTAGATCTGGTTTAGACCTGGTTTAGACTTGGTTTAGACCTGGTTTAGACCTGGTTTAGACCTGGTTTAGACCTGGTTTAGATCTGGTTTAGACTTGGTTTAGACCTGGTTTAGTGTCTGGGAATGAGTGGAATTACCGAAAAAATAATAATAATAAGGGATATAGCCCAAAATGTGAAAACAGGAAAATACTGCTGTGTAATCCATTTATTTCAATAAAGTAACTGTAATCCAATTACCACTTCACTGAAACAGTAACTGTAACTGAATACAGTTACTCATAAATTGTACTCTGATTACATAACTCCGGTACATGTAATCTGTTACTCCCCCACACTGCATATGTGTGGTGTCTTATTGTGTGCACTTGTAACTGTAGATAATGGTTTATGTTTTATAGACATTTAACTGTACCTCATCCTCATCTTACCATGGCTCTTATAATTACAACATTTCTGTCGGCCAATAAAATGAGTAGCACTCTGGGATTTTCATTTTACAAAAAGGTCACAGGAGGAAAAAGGCTGGAGACCCCAGTTTTATAACATTGCCTGTTCCTAGTTGTTTTTGTTTGTTTGTTTGTTTGTTTTTGGACATTTTAGTTTGAATTAGGCACATTTTCAGCTTTCTGGCCAAAAACATCTAAATCTAAGTTTGTGCTGCCTCCAGTGGCCTCTGTGATTTCAAGTACTATGTGACATCACAGAGACAGATGTTTCAGCTACAAACACCTGTCTGCAAATCAAACATCATTGGGACAGAGGAAAACAAACATCGCCGCTGGATTAAAGAGGCAATCGGACTACGGAAACGTGCCCATAGGACTATAAACCGGGACAAGAGGCTTTTTTGCTCTCACACACACTGTCCTGAGGAAGTGGGACTGCAGGTGGCGCTGTCGTCCTGCCTCCACCAGTGGGAAGACGGCGCCAAAACCTGTTTAAATCAGCTGAGCAACACGACACATCAACATCACAAGACGACTCTGAGGAAGAGCACTAGTGAGCAGTCCAAACTGTCAAGTATGAAAAAAAATTCTAGGTCTGAAAAAAGAACCTAATAACATAAAATATCAGAAGACTAAATGCATGTCAATGGACCTGTCTGCAGGGGCGGAGGTTGAAGGGCGAGCACCTGTCAGGATACCACCCACTTCCAAGGTGCTCGCCAAAGGATTTCTGAGTTACAATTCAACACCTATTACCATTCCACATGTGTTATATTGATGCCTGACTTTGAACACTACTAAGTCAGTGTTTCACAATTATTTTTGCATCAACGCCTTCAGTCGCCTACATATGAGCACCAATGTTTTAGTCGCGTCTCCAAAGTGACTCCCGGGGACACACGCAGCATGTGTCTGTCTGTACGACGGTATATTCCCCTGATGTCACCCCCCCCCGGAATCACACCACTATTTGAAAAGCACTGTGATATAGTGGATAATGGTTTATTTTTTATAGGTTTAACTGTCCCTCACCTAAGGCTTGCCGTGGCTCTTACATGTGCTCCATTTCTCATGACTGATAAAACTACTGTATTTTCCAGACTATAAGGGACACTTAAAATCCTTTAATCCTCTCAAAAATCAACAGTGCACCTTATGTATTTATTCTAGTTGTGCTTACTGACCTTGAACTCATTTTATGTGGTACACGTCACTCAAAATTGTATTTGTCAAAATGTTTTAGTACAACTTTGGCAAGTTACAAAGTTTGATGGATTGTCAGAACATTACAGCTACAGTAGTCAGGAGACTCACGGAGTCGTGTCCTTTAGTCTGACAGAAGCTGAACTGCATCAGCGCACAAGGAGCGAGCTTGAACATTTGTACTGTGTATATTGAACACACAACAAAATATTTTAAAGTGTCTTTCCTTTAGACCACAGGTGTCAAACATACGGCCCGGGGGCCAGATCCGGCCCTCCAAGACCTTTAATCTGGCCCTCAGATGACTTTCTACTAAAATAATTTAATTATATTTTCTATTAAAATATTGTTAATCTTCTGTGGTGTTTATCACAGCAGCGTCTCCAGCGTCTCTGTACGTGGCCCCTCCCACCAGAGCAGCACAAATGAAGACTTGTCTCTTTCCAAACGCTCTTAAAGGACGATCGTTTTAACTGTTGACCGTGACACCCTCATCAGAAAAATGTCCAACATGAGAAAAGTGGAGCCGAGTGCAGGATTTTACAACAAAAATTTACTTACTCCTATTTACATACAAGTTCATGTTAAAACATTGTGTTGAAATTGTATTTTTCTTAAAGTTTCAGGTTGTTCATAATATTATAATATTTTGTAAAAGAGTTCATCAATTATAAAAAGATTTCTGTAATAGATTTGTGTTTCTCTGCACAAATATTTGAACTTATTGTTATTTTTGGGGTTTATATGACATGAGTTTTCTGATCCGGCCCCTTTGGGATCAAAGTCAGTTGGATACGGTCCCCGGACCAAAATGAGTTTGACACTCCTGTGTTAGACGGTGACGGCGTTTTTGGGGCTTAAAAACACAAAAATCTGAAACCACCCTCCGGAGTGGAAAAGTTGAATACACTCTGCTGTAGCGTTTCCGTCTACACTGCCCAAGACACAAAACTCTGGTCACGTTGTGTACTCGTTTACGTCACGTACATCACCACTGAGCGTCACCACTGAGCATGCAAACACAATCCGATTCCACACACTTTTGTGTCACCGTATGCACGCAGATTTCCTCCCAAAAACACTCGTCTAAACGTGGAATAAAAAGTGAAGATGCGATGCCACTTTTGCGTCTTCTGTTCAGACCATCATCATATAAACATACAAGGAGCCACTCACCCATTCACACACACACTCACACACCAGTGTACACACACACTGGGGGTGAGGTGGGTTAAGTGGACACAACAACAGCATTCATCTGTGGGAGCTGGAATTGCATCTCCAACCTGTGGGTCGGTGAATCTGACCACTCAACCAGTGATGTTTTACATGTCATTATGTTCTTTTTTCAGACCAAGAGTTTGTTTTCATCCCTGTTTGTTTGTTCTGCTTCCTCAGAGTCACGTGGTGTTTCTGTGACGTGTCGCTCAGCTGATGTAAAAAGGTTTTGGCGCTATGTTCCTAACAGTGGAGACAGGACGACAGCGCCACCTGCAGTCCCACTTCCTCAGGACAGTATCCCAGGTGTGCGAGAGTAAAAAAGCAGCTTCATAAATCTTTGCGACACCATATGCATGCAGATTTCCTCCTGAAAACACTTGTGTCTTCTGTTCAGACTGTCATCATATAAACGCAGCCTTAAACCAATCACACGTCATGGCTCCAGACCCCGCCCCCTCCTCCTCCCCCCTCCTCCCTCTGGAACAGTTTTATGTAAATGCTTCAAACACATAAATAAAGAGACAGTGTACTGTGTGTTTGTGTGAAGTGTTTGTTTGGAGGGGAGTACGCCGCAGATAACAAACTCCAATCTAAAGGGATTAAAGGTGGATTTAGGCCCAAACTCGTGCTCTCATTGTGTATGCAGCGTGTGCACAGACTCGGCTCTGTCTGAGGCTCCGGGTAATTACACCAGAGGGAGATTAAAGGCATTTTTAATAATGTATGTTTGGTAGAAAGGAATGATTATGTCTCTGTTGTAAAGGTAAAGTTTGTTCTTCTTGTGCTCCTCCTGGTTTTTCTGTGGACGCTCCGGGGCAGACGGAAGGACTGCAGGTCGACTACAACCTCTTTGTTCATGTTTTTTTTTCTCTCTTTTATCATAGGTAATGCAGAAAAAAAGAGTTACATGTGAGTTGGCAGATTTTAAGACAGATTCCTTTTCTCTCATAATAACTGCATTACTTTAACTGGAGTCATGGGTACAGGACGGGAAGTGTCTTGCTCAATGACAATTTGTGCTTGGACTTCATAATAATAACACTGTGTAGGATTTGTACAGCGTCTTTCATGACACAAAGAGCTTTACAGCACAGACATGTTTTGTGACAAAGATGCTTTACAGAGCATTATTCAGCATTATTCATTCACTCTGTACCTGGTGGTGGTAAACTACTGTTATAGCCACAGCTGCCCTGGGACACACTGACCGAGGCAAGGCTGCCAGTCTGCGCCACCGGCCCCTCCGTTCCACCACCATCACTCACTCATATGTATGTGTGTATGTATGTATGTATGTATGTATGTATGTATGTATGTATGTATGTATGTATGTATGTATGTATGTATGTGTATGTATGTATGTATGTATGTATGTGTATGTGTATGTATGTATGTATGTATGTATGTATGTATGTGTATGTATGTATGTGTATGTATGTATGTATGTATGTATGTATGTATGTATGTGTATGTATGTATGTATGTATGTATGTATGTATGTATGTATGTATGTGTATGTATGTATGTATGTATGTGTATGTATGTATGTATGTATGTGTATGTATGTATGTATGTATGTATGTATGTGTGTATGTATGTATGTATGTATGTATGTATGTATGTATGTATGTGTATGTATGTGTGTATGTATGTATGTATGTATGTATGTGTATGTATGTATGTATGTGTGTATGTATGTATGTATGTATGTATGTATGTGTGTGTGTGTATGTATGTATGTATGTGTATGTATGTATGTATGTATGTATGTATGTATGTGTATGTGTATGTATGTATGTGTGTGTGTATGTATGTATGTATGTATGTGTGTATGTATGTATGTATGTATGTGTGTGTATGTATGTATGTATGTATGTGTGTATGTATGTATGTATGTATGTATGTATGTATGTATGTATGTATGTGTGTATGTATGTATGTATGTATGTATGTATGTATGTATGTATGTATGTATGTATGTATGTATGTATGTATGTGTATGTATGTATGTATGTATGTATGTATGTATGTATGTATGTATGTGTATGTATGTATGTATGTATGTATGTGTGTATGTATGTATGTATGTATGTATGTATGCGTGTGTATGTATGTGTGTTTGTATATATGTATGTATGCGTGTGTGTATGTATGTATGTATGTATGTATGTATGTATGTATGTATGTATGTATGTATGTATGTGTGTTTGTATGTATGTATGTATGTGTGTTTGTATGTATGTATGTATATGCGTGTATATTTCTGTAATGCATAATGACAGGAAAGCACTCCAAAGGTATTAAAAAAAATAATAAAATTATGTAAAACCATCGGGGTAGAACACTATAAGTTTTCTAAACTTCATCCTAATCCTTTTGAGGACCAGGTCCCTAATATGTTCATGATGTACATATGTCTGTTTTTGTTATTGTTTTTGAACTATCAAGGGAAGAAAGACGTAACAACGCATTAGTGACAAAACTAATGTTATGATCATGAATAAAACAGAAGGAACTTGTTCACTCAAACCGATTCTACAATTAAAATTAAAAATCAATTTCATGATGTAGATATGAGCCTAGACAAAGAGATTTGTGCAGTTTAAATGTTACGGATGTTCACAGTTACATGTCTCACATTTAAACTGCACAAATCTCTCTGTCAAAGTGAATATCCACATCATGAAATTGATTTTTTATTTGAATTGTAGAATCAGTCTGAGTGAACAAGTTCCTTCAGTTTTATTCATGATCATAACGTCACTAATGTGTGGTCATTGTTTCCTTTAAGTTTTGGTCTTTCTTCTCTTGATAGTTGAGGATAAATTCTTCATGTTAGAATGTTTATCCTTTGTGGAGTTTGTTGGTTGAAGATTTGGTGATGGGGCAGATTCATGAAGCTGCTGGAGAATACGACACACACATGTTTACACACACATTTACACACACATTTACACACACATTTTGACACAGAAAACCATTAACCAGAAGACGTTCCCCCTACATTGCGGCACAAAATGTAAACATATTAGGAGAGGGTCACGTCTCCGTATCACCTGCACATTTCCTTGGAGAAATGTGTAATGTCAAAGATAAAGCACTAATGTCTCCATGGAAACAAACATACAGCAGAAAGTTACACAGTGCACCTTTAAAACACATGTATGCTGAGACATTTACAGAGACATTTGAACACATTTCTGAAGAATTATAAAAAATACGATGTGATTTCCGTCTCGTCTGTAAGATACCAAAATATTGAAGTAGTGTTTTTGTCGATACTCGGCCCCCCGCCCCTCCCCGCCCGCTCCCGCTAATTGGCAAGTCTCACGTTTGAAGAATGGACAGTGAGCGGAGCAGTAAATGTCAAACGCTGCTTAAAAAGAAACCGATAAAAAAAAAAAAAAAAAAAAAGAAATCTGCAGGGACAAAATGGAGGAGGCCATGTTTAAATAATGACAGTGGACACAGGCTGCAGTTTTCTTTAAGGTCATGGTATTTTAGACTTCACAGAATTATCCACGAAGACGACAACAAAAGTGTGTCAACTCTCCTCTCCTCCTCTGAAGCTGTCCTCCTCTGACCCTGTCCTCTCTCCTCTGACCCTGTCCTCTTCTCCTCTGACCCTGTCCTCTTCTCCTCTGACCCTGTCCTCTTCTCCTCTGACCCTGTCCTCTTCTCCTCTGACCCTGTCCTCTTCTCCTCTGACCCTGTCCTCTTCTCCTCTGACCTAAAGTAGAACTAAACCCTCAAATCTGGACTAAAGCAGGACTAGAACAGGACCAAAACTATTCTATATCAGGAATAAACTGGGATAAAAACAGGAAAAGTGTCAGTATATTCTAAACCAGGACTAAACCAGGACTAAAACAGGACTAAACCAGGACTAAAACAGGACTAAACCAGAACTAAACCAGGACACTAAACCAGGACTGAACCAGGACTAAAGCAGGACTGAACCAGGACTAAAACAAGACTAAAAAAGGACTAAAACAGGACTAAAACAGGACTGAACCAGGACTAAAGCAGGACTGAACCAGGACTAAAACAAGACTAAAAAAGGACTAAAACAGGACTAAAACAGGACTGAACCAGGACTAAACCAGGACTAAAGCAGGACTAAACCAGGACTGAACCAGGACTAAAACAGGACTGAATCAGGAATGAACCAGGACTAAACCAGGACTAAAACAGGACAAAACCAAGACAAAACCAGGACTAAAGCAGGACTGAACCAGGACTAAAACAAGACTAAAAAAGGACTAAAACAGGACTAAAACAGGACTGAACCAGGACTAAACAAGGACTAGGACTAAACAAAACCAAGACAAAACCAGAACTAAAACAGGACTAAATCAGGACTTAAGAAGGACTAAACCAAGACTGAACCAGGACTAAAACAGGAGTGAACCAGGACTAAACCAGGTCTAAACCAGAGCTAAACCAAAACCTAACAGGTACACAAACCAGTATTAAACTAAAAGAGCATAAAGAAAGAGTAAAAGAGACCTAAAGCGGCTCTGTCTTCCTGTTCTGTTGTGTTGAAGTGTGAGTCCTCTGTCCTCTGGTGGGTCCCGCTGGACTTTGGCCTGGTTGGACTTTAAATGGGACAGAGCCTCATGGTGAGAACCACAGGACTGATCCAAGACCAGGACCAGGACTCAAACCAGGTCTGACCCCTCTGGGACTGAACCCCTCTGGGTCCAATAAGAGTCTCTGTGGTCTGCGGTCACTCCATATGTCCAGACCAAAGACCAAGGACACGAGTCAGGCGTGAAGGTCCCGCAGTGGGCCTTTTCCTGGACTCTTACAGTTACCGTTTAAATCCTCAGAGTTAAAGTGACCACATTTTTTAAATTAAAAACTAGGACAGACCCGGTTTGTGGTGGTTGGTGATAATAAAATAGTGAAACAAGTGCAGAATTAAGAAAAACTGTTCTGCACTCGGTCCATTCATGACGAACGTAAGTCAGTATAGTCACATTTTCTTTGTGTTTTGGTCATTTTTAAGCAGCTTTTCTGTATTTTACACAAACAAATGTCAGTTTATTTCTCTCTTTACTGTTGGCAGGATCAAATAGGTCAAAAATAGAGACGCCTGGGACATTTCTTGTATAAAACTGGGACAAATCAGTGGTTTTGTGTGAATCTGCTGGGACAGGGGACACAGGCTCAACACTGGGATTGTCCCGGGGAAACAGGGACGTCTGCTCACTCCACTCAAAGCTCCTAAAAGTGATGTTTGTCAGAGCCGCTCGAGCAGCTCTCACTCTGATTGGTCCAAACGCTCCACGCCGTGCACGTTACAGACATCACATGGGTGGGAGGAGCTCGTCCGGATTAATATAATATAATATAAAATATATATATATAATATAATATATATAATATAATATAAATATAATTAGGGGTGTCAAATTATCGCGTTAATTGCAATTAATTAATTCAGTCATTTAGCGCGTTATGTTTTTTAATGGGTTAATCTTTTTATCTCTAACTTACAGTTTCGTATGTGAGTTGCTTTATTATAAAATGTTTTTATGTGTTGTTGGGACAACCACACACCAAAAAACACATTAATATTTTTTTATTTCGCACGCAGTAAGAGCGATTAAACGTCATGTTAACGTTTGCGGCGTCAGTCGCACAATGGACGAGGTGAAGAGCCAGTAGAACAGAGGCAGCAGTGCACAGGTAAAAACACATTCGTGTCTTGGAAATTCTTCTCCCGACGTGAAATATAAAAGAAAATAACAAATATAAAAATCAACTACAACTTAAATGTCACTGGTAAAACAACCTGCATAGATGCATGATGTCTGCACTACTGTCCTATAGTGACCTGCCACATGAGGGGACACGCACACAAACACACACACAACACACACAACAACACTCAAACAAACACACACAAACACACACCTTCATCATCGTCATTAACCTGAGAACACGCGGACCATGTTTCTTTCCCGTAGTTTCTGGCGCGGACACCGACGTGCTGCCGTGAGCCGCGTACGTTTTCTCGCGTACGCTGCGTAAACCGCGCTTCCTCCTGTGCGCCTCTAAACCAGAACTAACACCAAGACTAAAACCGGGACTAACCCAGTCCAGGACTAAAACACAAACCAGCTAAAAACAGTGATTCATATATAAAGCATTTCTCTATCAATAATATTTTTCATATGGTGAAGGAAAGACTTTTTATTGTCTTTAAGTAGACAAAGTTATTATGTTCAGATTTCCTTGTCTTTGCTACTTTACAGCAAACAGTTTCTTATTCATGGAGAGGATTTGTTAAACAATAAATGACTTTATAAAGTCACTTTTTTTTTGTTCTATATCAGTCTTTTGATCTGCCACAATAATGTAATAATGAATTTAAATGAAAATACCTCAAATTGAAGCTTTTCTCAGCATTTTTAGGTGAGATTAAAAAGAGATTAATTAGATTAATTAATTACAGATCATAATAATTAATCTCTCCATTTTTTTTTAATCGCATGACAGCACTAAATATAATATAATATATATATATAATATAGTATAATATAATATAATATAATAATAATCATTGCATTTATATAACGCCTTTCAAGATATTCAAAGTGCTTTACAGTTCATTATTCATTCATACTGTATGTACTGTACTGTATTCATACTGTAGCCACAGCTGCCCTGGGACAGACTGATGGAAGCAAGGCTGCCAATCTGCGCCATCGGCCCCTCCCACCACCATCACACTTTCATACTAGGCAATGTGGGTGAAGTGTCTTGCCTAAGGACACAACAGCAGACACTGGCGCCCTCCTGTGGCTCCTGGAATTCCCACTTGTCTCCCCTCCAAGTCCAGACCAGACCCAGACCTTCTGAGCTTCTGACATCTGACGAGATCTGGTTTTGACAAGCCGGTAGGGCCACATATTTGAGGAAGTAAATGCGGAAGAAAAAAATATTTTTTGGCCCATGCACAGGGTGAGCAGTCAGCGCTATTTACCCTGGTTTTAAGTCCCACTTCTGAGCCTGTGTCCCCTGTCCCAGCAGATTTCTCCAAAACCACTGATTTGTTCCAGTTTTATACAAGAACTGTCCCAGGTGTCTCTATTTTTGAACAATTTAATCTAAACCAGGACTAAACTAAGACTAAACCAGGACTACATCAGATCTAAACCAGGACTAAACAAGACTAAACTAGACTAAACAGGACTAAACTAAGACTAAACCAGGACTACATCAGATCTAAACCAGGACTAAACTAAGACTAAACCAGGACTACATCAGATCTAAACCAGGACTAAACTAAGACTAAACCAGGACTACATCAGACTACCAGGACTAAAGGTCTAAACCAGGACTAAACTAAGACTAAACCAGACTACATCAGGTCTAAACCAGGACTACATCAGATCAAAACCAGGACTACATCAGATCTAAACCAGGACTACATCAGATCAAAACCAGGACTACATCAGATCTAAACCAGGCTACATCAGATCTAAACCAGGACTAACAGACTAAACCAGGACTACATCAGGTCTAAACCAGGACTAAACTAAGACTAAACCAGGACTACATCAGATCTAAACCAGGACTAAACTAAGACTAAACCAGGACTACATCAGATCTAAACCAGGACTACATCAGATCTAAACCAGGACTAAACTAAGACTAAACCAGGACTACATCAGATCTAAACCAGGACTAAACTAAGACTAAACCAGGACTACATCAGATCTAAACCAGGACTACATCAGATCTAAACCAGGACTAAACTAAGACTAAACCAGGACTACATCAGATCTAAACCAGGACTAAACTAAGACTAAACCAGGACTACATCAGATCTAAACCAGGACTACATCAGATCTAAACCAGGACTAATCAGATCTAAACAGGAGTAAACTAAGACTAAACAGGACTAATCAGATCTAAACCAGGACTACATCAGATCTAAACCAGGACTAAACTAAGACTAAACCAGGACTACATCAGATCTAAACCAGGACTAAACTAAGACTAAACCAGGACTACATCAGGTCTAAACCAGGACTAAACTAAGACTAAACCAGGACTACTTCAGGTCTAAAGCAGGTCTAGAAAGTTTTAACCAATCTGATCCCAGTAAAAACAGTAAAAAGGAGCATATATTGTTTTTTCCAAAATAGAGAAAACCACTGTGGATGAACATAAAGGAAGAACATGCAGTGACAGAATCCTTTCGATTGTGACAGGAGAATGTTCCACACTCTTCTCACTCTTTTATTTACACCAAACATGACCAGGGTGTGTCCAGTTTAGAATTTAGAAAATCCAGTCCCCCTGCCCATGTGCCAATGAGCAACTGAAATCAACATGACTCCATCTTGGGTTCACCTGCACATTTGATTAGAGTTCTGTGTGTCACCCACAGCTCCAGTCAAATGAAGCTCACACAGGCCGGCGCTTATAGGGGCGATTTTGGAGCAGAGTGAAATATTAATAAAAGGAACTGATGGATAAAATGGTGAAATAAAAACCCCAGACTTAGAACAGGTTCATCCAAACATTTGAAAATCAGAATGAGGAGCCTGACAGCAACCGTGGTTTTTCAGTAGAGTCAACTGGAGTGAGTGGAGCCAGAAGCACATCCATGTTCACTTCTACATATAGGATTTATATATACAGTCTATACAAACACAGCAAAAACTGGAGGGTTAACATTTCAGAGTAAAATATTTCAGAGTTGTTTATAACACACAAAACAGTGTTATTTTAACTATTTGAAAGTTAAATGGGGGATGGAGTTGGGGTTATTTGCCAGAGTTGATCTGGTTGAAGTTAATTCAACTTCCCCTAGTGTTAATTCAACTTCCCCTAGTGTTAATTCAACTTCCCCTAGTGTTAATTCAACTTCCATCCATCCATCCATTTTCGTCCGCTTATCCAGGGCCGGGTCGCGGGGGCAGCAGCCTAAGCAGGGACTCCCAAACTTCCTTCACCCCAGACACGTCCTCCAGCTCCTCCAGGGGGACCCCGAGGTGTTCCCAGGCCAGTCCAGAGACATAGTCCCTCCAGTGTGTCCTGGGTCTTCCCCGGGGCCTCCTGCCGGTGGGACATGCCCGGAACACCTCCCGAGGGAGGCGCCCAGGAGGCATCCGGAACAGATTCAACTTCCTCTAGTATTAAATCAACTTCCCTTAGTGTTAATTTGGCTCCTCCCACCCACCATTTCAAACTCCTCTCAATGAGATTAGACCAGTTTGAACCAGTTTTGTTCATAATTTCATCTTAAATTAACTCAAATAAAGTGTCAAAATAAAACACCTCTGTGTGTTGTTTAGCTACATCAGAATAACTCTACAAAGTGTTATCTGTTTTCTCTCAAAACATTAATATAAGTCTTGATTTCAGGGTTAAACAGGAACTTTGGTCCAGTGTTACTGAATGAACATTTCCAAAAATGTTAAATTAACTCTAGAACAGATTGGACTCATACAAACTCTGAGAAAAAGTTAAACTTGATCCTGTGAGAGTCAATTTTAACACTTCATGTTGTGTTATGTGTGTGTGTGTGTGTGTGTGTGTGTGACACAGGAGGTGCATTGTGGGACATGTTGTCATTATCCTCCTCCTGTGTCTCTGCTCCAGGCTCAACTCTGCACTGCCACTTTACCCTCACTCCTTTTCCTCCTCTTTCTCCTCTTCTCCTCTTTCTCTCCTCCTCCTTTCTCTATCTATCTTTCCCCTCCTCTTTCATCCCTCTCTCACTCCTCTGCTCCAGTCTTGTCCTCCCTTCTTCACTCTCTACTTTTTCCTCCTCCTTGCCCTTTTTAAGTCTCTCTCTCTTACCCCTTTTACCCTCATCTTTCATCCCTCTGCTCCCGTCTTTTTCTCCTCCTCTCCACTCTCTACTTTTTCCTCATCCTTCTCTCTCTCTCTCTCTCTCTTATCCCTTTCCCCTCCTCTTTCATCCCTCTCTCACCCCTCTGTTCCTGTCTTATCCTCCCTTTCTTCACTCTTTGCTTTTTCTCCTCCTTATCCTTCTTTCCTCTCTCTCTCCTTCTCTCTCTCTCATCCTCTTTCTCTCCCATGTTCCATGCTTCTCTCTTCCTCCTTCTTTCTCTCGTTTATCCCTTTCTCCCTTCTTCTTTCATCCCTCTCTCGCCCCTCTGCTCTTGTCTTATTCTCCTCTTCTTCACTCCCTACCTTTTCTTCATCCTTATCCTTCTTTCCTCCCTCTCTCTCTTATCCCTTTTCCACTCCTCTTTCATCTCTCTGCTCCTGTTTTATTCTCCCCTTCTTCACTCCCTTTTTTCCTCCTCCTCATCCTTCTTTCCTCTCCTCTCCTCTCTTATCCCTTTTCTCTTTCCTCTTTCGCACCTCTCTCTTCCTCCTTCATTCTCTCTCTTACCCCCCCTTCATCCCTCTCTCACCCCTCTGCTCCTGTCTTATCCTCCCTCCTTCACTAAACCTCTCACCTCTCTCCTCATCATCCTTCTTTCCACCCTCTCTCATCCCCTTTCCCCTCCTCTTTCATCCCTCTCTCACGCCTCTGTGCTCCTGTCTTATCCTGCCCTTCTTCACTCTCTGCTTTCTCTCCTCCTCCTCATCCATCTTTTCTCTTTCTCTCTTTCTCTCTCTCTTATCCCCCCCTTCATCCCTCTCTCACCCTTCTGCTCCTGTCTTATCTTCCCTACTTCACTAAACCTCATTCCTCCTCCTCATCCTTCTTTCATCCCTCCCTCTCACCTTCTCACTCTCTCTCTTATCCCTTTTCTCTCTCCTCTTTCATCCCTCTCTCTTCCTCCTTCTTTCTCTCTCTTATCCCTTTTCTCTCTCCTCTTTCATCCCTCTCTTCCTCTTTCTTTCTCTCTCTTCCTCCTTCTTTCTCCCTCTCTTATCTCTTTCCTCTTTCATACTCTCTCTTTATCCTTCTTTCTCTCTCTTCCTCCTTCTTTCTCTCTCTTATCCCTTTCCCCTCTTCCTCTTTCATCCCTCTCTCGCCCCTCTGCTCCTGTCTTCTCTTCACCTCCTTCACTAAACGTGTGCAGCTCTCTCCCTCTTTTTCCTCTTTTCTTCTTTTCTCTTCCTCCTTCTTTTTCCTCTCCTCTCTCTCACCTGTCTGCTCCTGTCTTTTCCTGTCCTTCAATAAACCATGTCTGCATCTCTCTCTTTTTCCTCTCCTCTCTCCACCTTCTCCTGCCCCTGTCTGCACCTGTCTCTGCACCTGTCTGCACCTGTCTCTGCCCTGTCTGCACCTGTCTCTGCACCTGTCTGCACCTGTCTCTGCACCTGTCTGCACCTGTCTCTGCACCTGTCTTTCTCCGTCTTGCACCTGTCTTTGCACCTGTCTTTCTCTTCCTTGCACCTGTCTTTCTCCGTCTTGCACCTGTCTTTGCACCTGTCTTTTGTGCACCTGTCTTTCTCTTCCTGCTCCTGTCTTTCTCCTCCTTTGCACCTGTCTTTCTCTTCCTTGCACCTGTCTTTCTCCTCCTTGCACCTGTCCTTTCTCCTTTCTGCACCTGTCTTTCTCCTCCTTGCACCTGTCTTTGCTCCTGTCTTTCTCTTCCTTGCACCTGCCTTTCTCCTTTGTGCACCTGTCTTTCTTCTTACACCTGTCTTTCTCTTCCTCGCTCCTGTCTTTCTCCTCCTTGCACCTGTCTTTCTCCTCCTTGCTCCTGTCTTTCTCCTCCTTGCACCTGTCTTTCTCCTCCTTTCACCTGTCTTTGCACCTGTCTTTCTCCTCCTTGCACCTGTCTTTCTCCTCCTTGCACCTGTCTTTCTCCTCCTTGCACCTGTCTTTGCTCCTGTCTTTCTCCTCCTTGCACCTGTCTTTGCACCTGTCTTTCTCCTCCTTGCACCTGTCTTTGCACCTGTCTTTCTCTTCCTTGCACCTGTCTTTCTCTTCCTTGCACCTGTCTTTTCTCCTTGCACCTGTCTTTGCACCTGTCTTTCTCCTCCTTGCCCCTGTCTTTCTCTTCCTTGCTCCTGTCTTTCTCCTCCTTGCACCTGTCTTTGTCCTCTTTCTCCTCCGTCTCTCTCTCTCTTTTTCCTCTCCTCTCTCATCTGTCTCACCCCTGTCTGCACCTGTCTCTTGCTCCTGTCTTGCTCCTGTCTGCTCCTGTCGTCTCCTCAGGCCAAACACTCGTCCGTTGCCCCTCGGAGTCGGATCACAACTTCAATTAATTTCACAGTTGGGCAGCTCTCCATCCTCTCCTCCTCTTCCCTCTCTCCTTCTTCCTTTCTTCCTTGTTTCCTCTCTCCTAATCCTTCTTTTTTTTTTCCTTTTTTTTTGTCTCCTCTTCTTGTCTTCTCTCCATTCTCCTCGTCACCTCTTCCCTTCATTCCTCCTCCTCCTCGTCTCTCACTCTCCCCGCTATCTTCTCCTGTCTTCTTTTTTCCTCAATCCCTTCATTTCCTCCTCCACGTCCTTTTGTCCTCCTTCTTGTCTCCTCTCTCTCCTTTCTCCCTCTTTATCTCTCTCTCCTCTCCTCCTTCACTAAAGTATTCTGCGTAGCGGCCCCTCCCTCCTCACTCCTTCTCCTCCTCTCTTCCTCCTCTCCTTTCCTCTCTCTCATCTCCTTCCCCTCTCCTCTCTCCCTCCCTCTCTTCACCTTCTCCTCTCTCCTCCTCCTCGCTCTCCCTCGCTCTTCACCTCCTCCCCCTTCTCCTCTCTCCGTCTTCTCCCTCTCTCCACCCTCTCCTTTCCTCCCTCTCTCCAGCCTCGCTCCATCTTCTTCCTTTTTCCCCTCCCTCTTTTCACCTTCTCCTTCCTTCTCTCCTCTCTCCGTTCTCCTCTCCTCGTCTCTCTCCTCCTTTTGCTCTACTCTCGCCCTCTTTCTCTCTCCTCCTCTCTCTTCCCTCTCCACCTCTCTCTTCTCTCTCCTCACCTCCTTTCTCTCTCCCTTCCCTCTCTCCCTCTTTCTCTCTCTTCTATCTTTGCTCTTCTCTCTCCTCCTCTCTCTCTCTTCTCTCTCTCTCTCTCCCTCCCTCCTTCTCTCTCTTCTCTCTCCTCCTCTCTCTCTCTCTCTCTCTCTCCTCTCTCTCTCTCTCTCTCTCCTCTCCTCTCTCTTCTCTCTCTCTCTCTCCCTCCCTCCTTCTCTCTCTTCTCTCTCCTCCTCTCTCTCTCTCTCTCTCTCTCTCTCCCTCCTCTCTCTCTCTCTCCTCTCTCTTCCCTCTCTTCTCTCCTCTCTCTCCTCTCTCTCCCTTCTACCTTTTGCTCTACTCTCTCCCCCTTTCCCTTTCTCCTCCTCTCTCTTCTCTCTCTCTCTCTCCCTCCTCCTCTCTCTCTTCTCTCTCTCTCTCTCTCTCTCTCTCTCTCTCTCTCTCTCTCTCTCTCTCTCTCTCTCTCTGTCTCTGCGTCTCTCCGTCCATCATGAGGACATGTTGTCCTGGGGCTGTGATCTGGACTCTGTCGTTTTGCTGCTCCACTGGGACAGAACCAACTCTCCCAAACATTTCACACTCTCCCTGACGACGAACCAGACCTGCTCTAGTCCTGGTCCAGACCTGCTCTAGTCCTGGTCCAGACCTGCTCTAGTCCTGCTCTAGTCCTGGTCCAGACCTGCTCTAGTCCTGGTCCAGATCCTGCTCTAGTCCTGCTCTAGTCCTGGTCCAGACCTGCTCTAGTCCTGCTCTAGTCCTGCTCTAGTCCTGCTCTAGTCCTGGTCCAGACCTGCTCTAGTCCTGCTCTAGTCCTGGTCCAGACCTGCTCTAGTCCTGCTCTAGTCCTGGTCCAGACCCGCTCTAGTCCTGCTCTAGTCCTGCTCTAGTCCTGGTCTAGTCCTGGTCTAGTCCTGGTCCAGACCTGCTCTAGTCCTGCTCTAGTCCTGGTCTAAGTCCTGGTCCTGTCTGTCCAGACCTGCTCTAGTCCTGCTCTAGTCCTGGTCCAGACCTGCTCTAGTCCTGCTCTAGTCCTGGTCCAGACCTGCTCTAGTCCTGGTCCAGACCCGCTCTAGTCCTACTTTAGTCCTGGTCCAGACCTGCTCTAGTCCTGCTCTAGTCCTGGTCCAGACCCGCTCTAGTCCTACTTTAGTCCTGGTCCAGACCTGCTCTAGTCCTGCTCTAGTCCTGGTCCAGACCTGCTCTAGTCCTGCTCTAGTCCTGCTCTAGTCCTGGTCCAGACCTGCTCTAGTCCTGCTCTAGTCCTGCTCTAGTCCTGGTCTAGTCCTGGTCTAGTCCTGCTCTAGTCCTGGTCCAGACCCGCTCTAGTCCTGCTCTAGTCCTGGTCCAGACCTGCTCTAGTCCTGGTCCAGACCTGCTCTAGTCCTGCTCTAGTCCTGGTCCAGACCTGCTCTAGTCCTGCTCTAGTCCTGGTCCAGACCTGCTGTCTATCTAGTCCTGGTCCAGACCCACTTAGTCCTGCTAGTCCTGTCCAGTCCAGCCTGCTCTAGTCCTGCTCTAGTCCAGGTCCAGACCCACTTTAGTCCTGCTCTAGTCCTGCTCTAGTCCAGACCTAGTCTAGTCCTGGTCCAGACCCTAGTCCTGCTCTAGTCCTGGTCCAGACCCTGCTCTAGTCCTGCTCCAGTCCTGCTTTAGTCCTGGTCCAGACCCCCTTTAGTCCTGCTTTAGTCCTGGTCCAGACCTGCTTTAGTCCTGGTTTAGTCCTGTTAGGATGACTAAAGTGGGACTAAACTAGGACTAAACCAGGACTAAATTAGAACTAAAACATGACCTAGACTAGACCAGGACTAAAAGAGGACCAAACCAAGTCTCCATCAGGACTAAATCAGGTTCAAACTGGCACCGAACCCAAAAGTGTGAACTGAACTGAACCAAACAGAGCAGCTCCTGTCCCTGCCTCTGCACCTGTCCCTTCACCTGTCTTTGCATCTGTCTCTGCACCTGTCTGTGACTCTGCACCTGCCTTAGCACCTGTCGGTGTCTCTGCACCTGTCCCTGCACCTGTCCCTTCACATGTCTCTGCACCTGTCTCTGTCCCTGTCTCTGTCCCTGTCTCTGCACCTGTCTCTCTGTCCCTGCACCTGTCCCTTCACATGTCTCTGTCCCTGTCCCTGTCCCTGCACCTGTCTCTGTCCCTGTCTCTGCACCTGTCTCTGTCCCTGCACCTGTCTCTGTCCCTGTCTGTGTCCCTGTCCTGCACCTGTCTCTGTCCCTGCACCTGTCTCTGTCCCTGCACCTGTCTCTGTCCCTGCAACCTGTCCCTGCACCTGTCTCTCTCTCCTCTCTCTCTCTCTCTGTCTTCCTGACTCTGCACCTGTCCTTGTCCCTGTCCGTGTCCTGTCCCTGCACCTGTCCTTGTCCCTGTCTGTGTCCCTGTCCCTGCACCTGTCTGTGTCCCTGTCCCTGCACCTGTCCTTGTCCCTGTCTGTGTCCCTGTCCCTGCACCTGTCCTGTGTCCCTGTCCCTGCACCTGTCCTTGTCCCTGTCTGTGTCCCTGTCCCTGCACCTGTCCTTGTCCCTGTCTGTGTCCCTGTCCCTGCACCTGTCCTTGTCCCTGTCTGTGTCCCTGTCCCTGCACCTGTCCTTGTCCCTGTCTGTGTCCCTGTCCCTGCACCTGTCCTTGTCCCTGTCTGTGTCCCTGTCCCTGCACCTGTCCTGTTTAAACCCGTCTCTTCTTTTGTCCCTGAACAATGGGCTCTGGGATTATCTGAGCCTCACGTGGTTCTGGTCCGGGCCTGGATCCAGTCTAGTCCTGGTTGAGTTCTGGTCCGGTCCGCCCCGTCCTTGGCCCCTGTCGGAGCGATCGACAGGTGCGCGCCTGATAAGGCTAATCTCCGCTAACTCCATTTCAACGCCTCCGAAAATCCCTCGGCATTCTGGGTAAAATGAGCGAGAAACATGATCAGAGTATTTAGATCTGAACCAGGACTGAACCAGGACTAAACCAGGACTAAACCAGGACTGAACCAGGACTGGACTGAACCAGGACTAAACCAGGACTAAACCAAGGACTAAACCAGGACTGAACCAGGAATAAACCAGGACTAGACCAGGAGTAAACCAGAATTAAAAGAGAACTTAAACCAAAACCAAACCAGGATTAAAAACAGAACTAAACTAGAATTAAACCAGAGCTAAAATATAATTAAACCAGGACTAAACAAGGACTAAACCAGAACTAAACCAGGACTAAACAAGGACTAAACAAGGACTAAACCAGAACTAAACCAGGACTAAACAAGGACTAAACCAGGACAAAACCAGGAGTAAACCAGGACTGAACCAGGTCTAACCCAGGACCAGACCAGTACTAAAGCAGGACTAAAGTAGGACTAAACCAGGATTAAAACATAACTAAACTCAAACAAAACCAGAACTAACCTAGGACTAAAGTAGGACTAAACCAGGATTAAAACATAACTAAACTCAAACAAAACCAGAACTAACCTAGGACTAAAGTAGGACTAAACCAGGATTAAAACATAACTAAACCCAAACAAAACCAGAACTAACCTAGGACTAACTCAGGCCTAAACCAGGACAAACCCACGACTAAACTAGGACTAAACCAAGTCTGAAGCAGGTATGAAACAGGTCTAAACCTGGTCTAAACCCGGTCTAAACCCGGTCTAAACCTGGTCTAAACCCAGTCTAAACCCAGTCTAAACCAGCAGTCTAAACCCAGTCTAAACCCAGTCTAAACCAGCACTAAACCCAGTCTAAACCCAGTCTAAACCCGCACTAAACCCAGTCTAAACCCAGTCTAAACCAGCACTAAACCCAGTCTAAACCTGGTCTAAACCTGGTCTAAACCTGGTGTAAACCTGGTCTAAACCCGGTGTAAACCCGGTCTAAACCTGTTGTAAACCTGGTCTAAACCTGGTCTAAACCTGGTCTAAACCTGTTGTAACCTGGTCTAAACCCGGTCTAAACCCGGTCTAAACCTGGTGTAAACCCGCTGTAAACCCGGTCTAGAGCCGGTCTGGAGCGTGTCTTTCAGTGTGAGCGTGTGCTGCTGCGGCTCAGGTGACTCGGTGAATGTTAATGTCTTTGATTGGGAGATTAGGTTTTTCTCTGCTGCGTCCCTTTAAAAAAGCTCCAGGATTTGGGCCTTTCTGTTGGATTCTTGATTCTAACGTGAGTCTGGGGCCTGATCTGATCTGAACCAGGCTCAGGTCAGAGGAGACGCTTCACCGGGGCCAGTGCCTGATAGAAGCACAGATACTTCACAATGTATGATAATCCATGTATCTGCAAGCTGTCCCAGGACTGAACACAACAGCACTGAACCAGGACTAAACCAGGACTGAACCAGGACTAAACCAGGACTAAACCAGGACTGAACCAGGACTAAAACCAGGACTAAAACCAGGACTAAACCAGGACTGAACCAGGACTAAAACCAGGACTGAACCAGGACTGGAAACCAGGACTAAACCAGGACTAAACCAGGACTAAAACCAGGACTAAACCAGGACTAAACCAGGACTAAACCAGGACTAAACCAGGACTAAACCAGGACTAAAACCAGGACTAAACCAGGACTAAACCAGGACTAAACCAGGACTGAACCAGGACTAAAACCAGGACTAAACCAGGACTAAACCAGGACTAAACCAGGACTAAAACCAGGACTAAACCAGGACTGAACCAGGACTAAAACCAGGTCTGAACCAGGACTAAAACCAGGTCTGAACCAGGACTAAACCAGGAACTAAAACAGGTCTGAACCAGGACTAAAACAGGTCTGAAATAGGACTAAACCAGGTCTGAACCAGGACTAAAACCAGGACTGAACCAGGACTAGGACTAAACCAGGACTGAACCAGGACTGAAACCAGGACTAAACTAAAACCAGGACTAAAACCAGGACTAAAACCAGGACTAAACCAGGACTGAACCAGGACTAAACCAGGACTGAACCAGGACTAAAACCAGGACTGGACTAAAACCAGGACTGAACCAGGACTAAACCAGGACTGAACCAGGACTAAAACCAGGACTAAACCAGGACTGAAACCAGGACTAACCAGGACTAACCAGGACTAAAACCAGGTCTGAACCAGGACTAAAAACCAGGTCTGAACCAGGACTAAACCAGGACTGAACCAGGACTAAAACAGGACTCTGAACCAGGACTAAACCAGGTCTGAACCATAGGACTAAACCAGGTCTGAACCAGGACTAAAACCAGGACTGAACCAGGACTAAAACCAGGACTGAACCAGGACTAAACCAGGACTGAACCAGGACTAAAACCAGGACTGAAACCAGGACTAAACCAGGACCAGGACTGAACCAGGACTAAACCAGGACTAAACCAGGACTAAAACAGGACTAAAACCAGGACTAAAACCAGAACCAGGACTAAAACCAGGACTAAACCAGGACTCCAGGACTGAAAAACCAGGACTAAACCAGGACTAAACCAGGACTAAACCAGGACTAAACCAGGACTAAAACCAGGACTAAAACCAGGACTGAACCAGGACTAAAACCAGGACTAAACCAGGACTAAAACCAGGACTGAACCAGGACTAAAACAGGACTGAACCAGGACTAAAACCAGGACTAAAACCAGGACTAACCAGGTGAACCAGGACTAAACCAGGACTAAAACTAGGACTAAACCAGGACTAAAACAGGACTAGAGCAGGACTAAAAATGAAAGACCTTAAACTAAAGTAGGTTTATATCAGGCTTAACACAGTCTTAAGCAGTAAACCAGGACTATATGAAAACAGGTCAAGGAAAATCCAAAGACTAGACCAGGACTAAACCAGGTCTAGACCAGAAATAACCTAGAACTAAACAAGGTCGAAACTGGAACTAAACCAGGACTAAACATGACGAAACCAGATTTTAACACGGAATATCTGAAGGCTAGACCAGAACTACACTATGTCCAAGGACTAAACCAGGACTAAAGCAGGACTAAAACAGGACTTAACCAGGACTAAAGCAGGACTAAAACAGGATTAAACCAGGACTAAAGCAGGACTAAACCAGGAGTAAACAAGACAAAACCAGGACAAAACCAAGTATTAACCAGGACTTAACCAAGACTAAACCAGGACTAAAAGCTCACACATCAACACTAAAGACACTTAAGCAGCAGCAGTGGCCCGTGTACCACAGTTTGAAAAACCTTCAGGCAAAATTCCAAAGAAAATCAGATGATGTTTAAAGTGAAACGAGCGTTCCCTCTGCTCCGCTCACATGAAACAAACACAACAGTGGAGTTTGAGCTTCTGACGTGTCATTAGTGATTCATTTGGACCAGAATGAGAAATTTAAGAAGATGACGATCAAAGCAAATAATGAACAAAATCCATTTGTGAATTAAAAAAAAACATTTTCAAATGAAATTACATGAAATATGAAACTTGAGATCCGCACCAGTGCTCACGTCGAACATTTAAACCAACCTGACAATGGAACAACAAACATCTCAGCATTTTCATTACACATGAATTCGTTTTTAAAAGTTTTAACACCGCATCATTTAAAGGGCCCATGTTACACGATTTTCACTCTGTTCTAGTGTTGATTCCTCTTCACAAACACACCCGTTGTGTTGTGTTTTGTTTCAGTCACACACGTTTAACACACAAACCCTACAGATTTTCACAAATGATTCCATACACTTTGGCGTGTGCAAAAATATCAGAATATCGAAATATCATAACCTTTGACATGATGATTTACTCAATGATTTTGTTACAGCTACAGTTTTGTTGTTTGTTTAGAGGAAGGAAACTTTTTCATACGACACATTTGACATTTTCACTGTTTTGATGATTAAAATGTTTGTGTTTCATATGAACTTTGCACCAGAAGTGATTTAACAAAAACTTTTAGTATCACAGCCATGATTTAGACTTTATTTATTTATTCATTTTTAAACTTCAAATCGATTAGAAATATATCATATTGAATTGAATTGAACTGAATTGTATTGAATTGAAAGTGCACTGTATGGAGATATGTATTGTACCATGGCCTATGTATCCAAATATGTATTGTATTGTGGCCTATGTATTGAGATATGTGTCGCATCACGGCCTGTGTATTGAGATATGTATCATATCATGGCCCATGTATCAAGGTATGTATTGTATCATGGCCTATGTATTGAGAAATGTATCATATCGTGGCCTATGTATCGAGATGTGTATTGTACCTTGGCCTATGTATCGAGGTATGTATCGTATCATGGCCTATATGTAACCAGGTATGTGTCATCTTGTGGCCTGTGTATCGAGATTTGTATCATATCATGACCTATGTATCAAGGTATGTATTGTATCGCAGCTTATGTATTGAGATAGGTATTATATCACGGTCCATGTATCAAGGTATGTATCATATCATGGCCTATGTAGCCAGGTATGTGTCATCTTGTGGCCTGTGTATTGAGATATGTATCATACCGTGGCCTATGTATTGAGAAATGTATCATATCGTGGCCTACGTATCAAGATAAGTATTGCATTGTGTTCTAAGTATTGAGGAATGTATCATATCGTGGCTTATGTATCAAGATATGTATTGTATCATGACCTATGTATCAATGTATGTATCGTATCATGGCCTATGTATCGAGATATGTATCGTACCGTGGCCTATGTATCAAGGTATGTATCGTATCATGGCCTATGTGTAACCAGGTATGTGTCATCTTGTGGCCTGTGTATCGAGATATGTATTGTATCATTGTCTGTGTATCGAGATATGTATTGTATCATGGCCTGTGTATAGAGATATGTATCATATCGTGGCCTACGTATCAAGATAAGTATTGTATCGTGACCTATGTATCAATGTATGTAACGTCTCGTGGCCTATGCTTCGAGATATGTATTGTATCATGGCCTATGTATGGAGACATGTATCGTATCTTGGCCTATGTATGGAGACATGTATCGTATCATGGCCTATGTATGGAGACATGTATCATATCGTGGCCTATGTATGGAGCATGTATCATATCATGGCCTATGTATGGAGACATGTATCATATCGTGGCCTATGTATCGAGATGTGTATTGTACCTTGGCCTATGTATCAAGGTATGTATCGTATCATGGCCTATATGTAACCAGGTATGTGTCATCTTGTGGCCTGTGTATAGAGATATGTATCATATCGTGGCCTACGTATCAAGATAAGTATTGTATCGTGACCTATGTATCAATGTATGTAATGTATCATGGCCTATGTATCAAGATTTGTATCGTATCATGGCCTATGTATCAAGGTATGAAATCATTTGGATTATTTTAGCCGTGGAACTGCCAGTCTCTACTGAACTAAAGGTCAAAGGAGCTGTTCACTTGAAAACTACCACTTCATGACATCACACAGTGGAACAGAGCATTTGGAGCTTTGGAGATGGAGACAGACAAATAATAAAGAATTACTGAAACATGTGTGAATGAAACAAAACACAAGTCCAGCTCTGTTGTTTATGAGGAGGGAACGACATTAGAACAGGACTTAAAGCTCACAGGAGTCAGTTTTGTGTCATCTGTGACCTTTAACACGACGTCATCTTTAACTGAAAGCTCCAAAAAAAAAAACAAAAAAAACACACGTCTTTTATTCTCGGTGTAAGATTCACTTTGTTCATGTCGACAACACGATGGTGGACAGTGTGAGGGGTTTGTGAGACGCTGCGAACAGCTCGTGTGTGTTTGTGTTTCTCCGTCAAACCAAAGAGAACAAGACCGGAACAACAACAACAACAACACAAACAACGACAAAGAGAGAGAGCTGAGGTTGTGCCTTTGAGCAAACGTACCGTAAGAGAGGGGCATGTCCAGGTCTCCCTGCCACGAACTCTCATCCACCGAGTGCTGAGCTGCGAGAGAGAGAAGAGAGAGACACAGGGTTAAAGAGAGGGTGAGACAGAGAGAGAGAAGAGAGAGACACAGGGTTAAAGAGAGGGTGAGACAGAAAGAGAAGAGAGAGACACAGGGTTAAAGAGAGGGTGAGACAAAGAGAGAGAAGAGAGAGACACAGGGTTAAAGAGAGGGTGAGACAGAGAGAGAAGAGAGAGACACAGGGTTAAAGAGAGGGTGAGACAGAGAGAGAGAAGAGAGAGACACAGGGTTAAAGAGAGGGTGAGACAGAGAGAGAAGAGAGAGACACAGGGTTAAAGAGAGGGTGAGACAGAGAGAGAGAAGAGAGAGACACAGGGTTAAAGAGAGGGTGAGACAAAGAGAGAAGAAGAGAGAGACACAGGGTTAAAGAGAGGGTGAGACAGAGAGAGAAGAGAGAGACACAGGGTTAAAGAGAGGGTGAAACAAAGAGAAAGAAGAGAGAGACACAGGGTTAAAGAGAGGGTGAGACAAAGAGAGAGAAGAGAGAGAGACAGGGTTAAAGAGAGGGTGAGACAGAGAGAGAAGAGAGAGACACAGGGTTAAAGAGAGGGTGAGACAGAGAGAAAGAAGAGAGAGACACAGGGTTAAAGAGAGGGTGAGACAGAGAGAGAAGAGAGAGACACAGGGTTAAAGAGAGGGTGAGACAGAGAGAGAGAAGAGAGAGACACAGGGTTAAAGAGAGGGTGAGACAGAGAGAGAGAAGAGAGAGACACAGGGTTAAAGAGAGGGTGAGACAGAGAGAAAGAGAAGAGAGAGACACAGGGTTAAAGAGAGGGTGAGACAAAGAGAGAGAAGAGAGAGACACAGGGTTAAAGAGAGGGTGAGACAGAGAGAGAGAAGAGAGAGACACAGGGTTAAAGAGAGGGTGAGACAAAGAGAGAGAAGAGAGAGACACAGGGTTAAGAGAGAGGGTGAGACAGAGAGAGAGAAGAGAGAGACACAGGGTTAAAGAGAGGGTGAAACAAAGAGAAAGAAGAGAGAGACACAGGGTTAAAGAGAGGGTGAGACAAAGAGAGAGAAGAGAGAGACACAGGGTTAAAGAGAGGGTGAGACAGAGAGAGAGAAGAGAGAGACACAGGGTTAAAGAGAGGGTGAGACAGAGAGAGAAATAACAGAGAGACAGTTTTAAAGAGAGGGTGAGAGAGAGAGAAAACAGAAACAGAGGGTTAAAGAGAGGGTGAGACAGAGAGAAAGAAGAGAGAGACACAGGGTTAAAGAGAGGGTGAGACAAAGAAAGAGAAGAGAGAGACACAGGGTTAAAGAGAGGGTGAGACAGAGAGAGAGAAGAGAGAGACACAGGGTTAAAGAGAGGGTGAGACAGAGAGAGAAATAACAGAGAGACAGTTTTAAAGAGAGGGTGAGAGAGAGAGAAAACAGAAACAGAGGGTTAAAGAGAGGGTGAGACAGAGAGAAAGAAGAGAGAGACACTGGGTTAAAGAGATGACAGAGGCAGACAGAGATAGAGAGAGAGAAAAAAAAGAGAACTGAGGAGAGCTAGAACACAGAGAGAGGAACTTTAAAGAGAGAAAAAGAGAGATGTGGAGAGACAAACAGAGAGAGTGAGAGGGTTAAAAAGAGAAAGAGTGTGGAGAGACAGAACACAGAGAAAGGGTTAAAGAAAAAGTGAGATAAACAGAGAGAGAGAGGGGGAGGGTGAAAGAACAGAGAGATGAAGATACTGGAAGATAGACAGATAAAGAGAGAGAGAGAGAGTGAGAATGGTGGGACAGAGAGAGAGAGAAAGAGAGGGTTAAAGAGATGACAGAGGCAGACAGAGATAGAGAGAGAGAAAAAAAAGAGAACTGAGGAGAGCTAGAACACAGAGAGAGGAACTTTAAAGAGAGAAAAAGAGAGATGTGGAGAGACAAACAGAGACAGAGGGAGAGAGAGAGAGACGGTAAAGAGAGAAACAAACAGAGAGAGAGAAAGAGAGAGACAGGGTTAATGGGATGAAAGAGGCAAAGATACAGAGAGAAAGAAAGAGAGCTAAGGAGAGATAGAACACAGAGAGGAACGATAAAGAGAGATGTGGAGAGACAAACAGAGAGAGAGGGTTAAAGAGAGAGAAAGAGAGAGAGTTAAAAAGAAAGAGGTGTGGAGAGACAGAACATAGATTAAGGGTTAAAGAGTGAGATAAACAGAGAGAGAGACAGAGGGTGAAGGAAAAGAGAGATGAAGATATTGGAAGATAGACAGATAAAGAGAGAGAGAGAAAGTGAGAATGGCAGGACAGAGAGAAAGAGCGAGAGAAAGAGATAGAAAGAGAGAAAGAGACGGTTAAAGAGATGACAGAGGCAGACAGAGATAGAGAGAGAGAAAAAAGAGAGCTGAGGAGAGATAGAACACAGAGAGAGAGAGATGGTAAAACAGAAACAGAGAGAGAGAAAGAGAGAAAAAGAGAGAGGGGGTTAAAGAGATGACAGAGGCAGAGAGAGAGAGAGAAAGAGAACTGAGGAGAGATAGAACACAGAGAGAGGAACTTTAAAGAGAGAAAAAGAGAGATGTGGAGAGACAAACACAGAGAAAGAGAGAGAGAGAGAGAGAGAGAGAGAGAGAGAGGGTTAATGAGATGAAAGAGGCAAAGAGACAGAGAGAAAGAAAGAGAGCTAAGGAGAGATAGAACACACAGAGAGAGGACAGTTAAAGAGAGAAAAAGAGATGTGGAGAGACAAACAGAGAGAGAGAGAGAGAGAGAGGGTTAAAGAGAGAGAGAGAGAGATGGTTAAAGAGAGAGAGGTGTGGAGAGACAGAACACAGTAAGGGTTAAAGAAAGAGTGAGATCAACAGAGAGAAACAGAGGGTGAAAGAGCAGAGAGATGAAGATATTGGAAGATAGACAGAGAAAGAGAGAGAGAAAGTGAGAATGGTAGGACAGAGAAAGAGAGAAAGAGAGAGAGAAAAAGAGAGAGAGAGAGAGAGAGAGAATGGTAGGACAGAGAAAGAGAAAAAGAGAGAAAGAGAAAGAGAGAGAGACAGAGGAGTGAGGAGGCTCTGAGCTGCTTCTCCTCATGTGGGACAGTTGGAGCACAAAGACGTGGCTCAGGTCCAGAGAGCAGAGTGTGAAGAAAGAAAGAAAGAACGAAAGAAAAGAGGAGGAGAGGAGGAGGAGGAAACAACAAACTCCATTCAACACACAAACTCCTGCCACTGCTACTACAGAGAGAAGAGTGTGAAGAGAGGAAGAAGAAGAGGAGGAGGAGGAGGAGGAGAGGAAACCGGACCGTTCAGTCTGCTTTACTTCACTCCTGTTTGTGTCTTTGACTGCAGCTCCTACGCTATTTGTGCTTTATTCCTCATCGTAAATCCCGGTTTAGTCCTGGTTTAGTCCCGGTTTAGTCCCGGTTTAGTCCTTGTTTTGGTCAGACCAGGACAGTGCGGTGGCGTGGGTCCAGAGAGCAGAAGTGTGAGAAAACATGACGAGCTGACGAAGTGAAGAGAGCCACTTCAAGCCAGAACGAAAGCAGGACTAAAGCAGGACTAAAACAGGACTAAAGCAGGACTAAAACAGGACTAAACAAGGACTAAAACAGGACTAAAACAGGACTAAACGGCAGGACTAAAGCAGGACTAAAACCAGGACTAAAACAGGACTAAAACAGCAGGACTAAACCAGGACTAAACAAGGACTAAAACAGGACTAAAACAGGACTAACAGCTAAAGGACTAAAGCAGGACTAAAACAGGACTAAAACAGGACTAAAACAGGACTAAAACAGGACTAAAACTAGGAGGACTAAAACAGGACTAAACTAAAACAGGACTAAAACGCAGGACTAAAACAGCAGGACTAAACAGGACTAGGACTAAAACAGGACTAAAACAGGACTAAAACAGGACTAGGACTAAAGCAGGACTAAAAACAGGAGCAGGACTAAAACAAAGGACTAAAGGACAGGACTAAAACAGGACTAAAACAGGACTAAAACAGGACTAAACAGGACTAAAAACAGGACTAAAAACAGGACTAAAAAGGGACTAAAGCAGGACTAAACCAGGACTAAAACAGGACTAAAACAGGACTAAAACAGGACTAAAACAAAACAGGACTAAAACAGGACTAAAACAGGACTAAAAAAAACAGGACTAAAACAGGACTAAAGGACAAAGTAAAGGACAATAAAAAGTCTTTAACAGTAATAAAACCAGGACTAAACCGGGTCTTTCCAAGGCTAAAAACCACCAAAACCATGACCAACGACTAAACCAGAACTAAACTCGAACTGAAACCAAACTAAGCCCAGACAAACCAGCCAAGGATTACTGGTTTAAAACTAGGTCTAAACCAGGACTAAAACAGTACTAAAACACAATGAAATACAAAGCTAAAGGAGGACTAAACCAGGTTTAAACCAGGACTAAACCAGGTTTAAATCAGGACAACATCAGATCTAAACTAAAACTAAAACGGGACTATACCAGGTGTAAACCAGGTCTAAACCAGGACTAAACCAGGACTAAACCAGGTCTAAACCAGGTCTAAACCAGGTCTAATCCAGGACTAAACCAGGACTAAACCAGGTCTAATCCAGGACTAAACCAGGACTAAACCAGGACTCCAGGTAAACCAGGATTAAACCAGGACTAAAACCAAAAACCAGGACTTAAACCAGGACTAAACCAGGACTAAACCAGGTCTAATCCAGGACTAAACCAGGACTAAACCAGGTCTAAAACCAGGACTAAACCAGGACTTAAACCAGGACTAAAACCAGGACTAAACCAGGACTACACCAGGACTAAACCAGGATTAAACCAGGACTAAACCAGGATAAACCAGGACTTAAACCAGGACTAATCCAGGACTAAAGCAGGACTAAACCAGGTCTAAACCAGGACTAAACCAGGATTAAACCAGGACTACACCAGGACTAAAACCAGGTCTAATCCAGGACTAAAGCAGGACTAAACCAGGACTTAAACCAGGACTACACAGGACTAAACCAGGTCTAATCCAGGACTAAAGCAGGACTAAACCACTTCTAAACCAGGATTAAACCAGGACTAAACCAGGACTAACAGGACTAAACAAACTAAACCAGGACTAAAACCAGGTCTAAACCAGGACTAAACCAGGACTAAACCAGGACTAACCAGNTTTATGAGGAGGGAACGACATTAGAACAGGACTTAAAGCTCACAGGAGTCAGTTTGTGTGTCATCTGTGACCTTTAACACGACGTCATCTTTAACTGAAAGCTCCAAAAAACAAAAAACAAAAAAAACACACGTCTTTTTTCCTCGGTGTAAGATTCACTTTGTTCATGTCGACAACACGATGGTGGACAGTGTGAGGGGTTTGTGAGACTCTGCGAACAGCTCGTGTGTGTTTGTGTTTCTCCGTCAAACCAAAGAGAAAAAGACCAGAACAACAACAACAACACAAACAACGACAAAGAGAGAGAGCTGAGGTTGTGCCTTTGAGCAAACGTACCGTAAGAGAGGGGCATGTCCAGGTCTCCCTGCCACGAACTCTCATCCACCGAGTGCTGAGCTGCGAGAGAGAGAAGAGAGAGACACAGGGTAAAGAGAGGGTGAGACAGAGAGAGAGAAAGAGAGAGACACAGGGTTAAAGAGAGGGTGAGACAAAGAGAGAGAAGAGAGAGACACAGGGTTAAAGAGAGGGTGAGACAGAGAGAGAAGAGAGAGACACAGGGTTAAAGAGAGGGTGAGACAGAGAGAGAAGAGAGAGAGACACAGGGTTAAAGAGAGGGTGAGACAGAGAGAGAGAAGAGAGAGACACAGGGTTAAAGAGAGGGTGAGACAGAGAGAGAAGAGAGAGACACAGGGTTAAAGAGAGAGGTGAGACAGAGAGAGAGAGAGAGAGAGAGACACAGGGTTAAAGAGAGGGTGAGACAAAGAGAAAGAAGAGAGAGACACAGGGTTAAAGAGAGGGTGAGACAGAGAGAGAAGAGAGAGACACAGGGTTAAAGAGAGGGGTGAGACAGAGAGAGAGAGAAGAGAGAGACACAGGGTTAAAGAGAGGGTGAGACAAAGAGAGAGAGAGAGAGAGAGAGACACAGGGTTAAAGAGAGGGTGAGACAGAGAGAGAGAAGAGAGAGACACAGGGTTAAAGAGAGGGTGAGACAGAGAGAGAGAAGAGAGAGAGAGACACAGGGTTAAAGAGAGGGTGAGACAGAGAGAGAAGAGAGAGACACAGGGTTAAAGAGAGGGTGAGACAGAGAGAGAGAAGAGAGACACAGGGTTAAAGAGAGGGTGAGACAGAGAGAGAGAAGAGAGAGACACAGGGTTAAAGAGAGGGTGAGACAGAGAGAAGAGAGAGAGAGACACAGGGTTAAAGAGAGGGTGAGACAAAGAGAGAGAGAGAGAGAGACACAGGGTTAAAGAGAGGGTGAGACAGAGAGAGAGAGAAGAGAGAGACACAGGGTTAAAGAGAGGGTGAGACAAAGAGAGAGAAGAGAGAGACACAGGGTTAAAGAGAGGGTGAGACAGAGAGAGAGAAGAGAGAGACACAGGGTTAAAGAGAGGGTGAAACAAAGAGAAAGAAGAGAGAGACACAGGGTTAAAGAGAGGGTGAGACAGAGAGAGAAGAGAGAGACACAGGGTTAAAGAGAGGGTGAGACAGAGAGAGAAGAAGAGAGAGACACAGGGTTAAAGAGAGGGTGAGACAGAGAGAGAAATAACAGAGAGACAGTTTTAAAGAGAGGGTGAGAGAGAGAGAAAACAGAAACAGAGGGTTAAAGAGAGGGTGAGACAGAGAGAGAAGAGAGAGACACAGGGTTAAAGAGAGGGTGAGACAAAGAAAGAGAAGAGAGAGAGACACAGGGTTAAAGAGAGGGTGAGACAGAGAGAGAGAAGAGAGAGAGACACAGGGTTAAAGAGAGGGTGAGACAGAGAGAGAAATAACAGAGAGACAGTTTTAAAGAGAGGGTGAGAGAGAGAGAAAACAGAGAACAGAGGGTTAAAGAGAGGGTGAGACAGAGAGAAAGAAGAGAGAGACACTGGGTTAAAGAGATGACAGAGGCAGACAGAGATAGAGAGAGAGAAAAAAAAGAGAACTGAGGAGAGCTAGAACACAGAGAGAGGAATGTTAAAGAGAGAAAAAGAGAGATGTGGGGAGACAAACAGAGAGAGTGAGAGGGTTAAAAAGAGAAAGAGAGTGTGGAGAGACAGAACACAGAGAAAGGGTTAAAGAAAAAGTGAGATAAACAGAGAGAGAGAGGGGGAGGGTGAAAGAACAGAGAGATGAAGATACTGGAAGATAGACAGATAAAAGAGAGAGAGAGAGAGTGAGAATGGTGGGACAGAGAGAGAGAGAGAGAGAAAGAGAGGGTTAAAGAGATGACAGAGGCAGACAGAGATAGAGAGAGAGAAAAAAAGAGAACTGAGGAGAGAGCTAGAACACAGAGAGAGGAACTTTAAAGAGAGAAAAAGAGAGATGTGGAGAGACAAACAGAGACAGAGAGAGAGAGAGAGAGAGACGGTTAAAGAGAGAAACAAACAGAGAGAAAGAGAGAGACAGGGTTAATGGGATGAAAGAGGCAAAGATACAGAGAGAAAGAAAGAGAGCTAAGGAGAGATATAGAACAGAGAGAGGAACGATAAAAAGAGAGATGTGGAGAGACAAACAGAGAGAGAGAGAGGGTTAAAGAGAGAGAAAGAGAGAGAGTTAAAAAGAAAGAGGTGTGGAGAGACAGAACATAGATTAAGGGTTAAAGAAAGAGTGAGATAAACAGAGAGAGAGACAGAGGGTGAAGGAAAAGAGAGATGAAGATATTGGAAGATAGACAGATAAAGAGAGAGAGAGAAAGTGAGAATGGCAGGACAGAGAGAAAGAGCGAGAGAAAGAGATAGAAAGAGAGAAAGAGATAGAAAGAGAGAAAGAGATAGAAAGAGAGAAAGAGACGGTTAAAGAGATGACAGAGGCAGACAGAGATAGAGAGAGAGAAAAAAGAGAGCTGAGGAGAGATAGAACACAGAGAGAGAGAGATGGTAAAACAGAAACAGAGAGAGAGAAAGAGAGGGTTAAAGAGAGAAAAAGAGAGAGGGGGTTAAAGAGATGACAGAGGCAGAGAGAGAGAGAGAGAGAAAGAGAACTGAGGAGAGATAGAACACAGAGAGAGGAACGTTAAAGAGAGAAAAGAGAGATGTGGAGAGACAAACAGAGAGAAAGAGAGAGAGAGAGAGAGAGAGAGAGAGAGAGAGAGGGTTAATGAGATGAAAGAGGCAAAGAGACAGAGAGAAAGAAAGAGAGCTAAGGAGAGATAGAACACACAGAGAGAGGACAGTTAAAGAGAGAAAAAGAGATGTGGAGAGACAAACAGAGAGAGAGAGAGAGAGAGGGTTAAAGAGAGAGAGAGAGAGATGGTTAAAGAGAGAGAGGTGTGGAGAGACAGAACACAGTAAGGGTTAAAGAAAGAGTGAGATCAACAGAGAGAAACAGAGGGTGAAAGAGCAGAGAGATGAAGATATTGGAAGATAGACAGAGAAAGAGAGAGAGAAAGTGAGAATGGTAGGACAGAGAAAGAGAGAAAGAGAGAGAGAAAAAGAGAGAGAGAGAGAGAGAGTGAGAATGGTAGGACAGAGAAAGAGAAAAAGAGAGAAAGAGAGAGAGAGAGAGAGACAGAGGAGTGAGGAGGCTCTGAGCTGCTTCTCCTCATGTGGGACAGTTGGAGCACAAAGACGTGGCTCAGGTCCAGAGAGCAGAGTGTGAAGAAAGAAAGAAAGAACGAAAAGAAAGAGGAGGAGAGGAGGAGGAGGAAACAACAAACTCCATTCAACACACAAACTCCTGCCACTGCTACTACAGAGAGAAGAGTGTGAAGAGAGGAAGAAGAGGAGGAGGAGGAGGAGGAGGAGAGGAAACCGGACCGTTCAGTCTACTCCAACAGTCTGCTTTACTTCACTCCTGTTTGTGTCTTTGACTGCAGCTCCTACGCTATTTGTGCTTTATTCCTCATCGTAAAATCCCGGTTTAGTCCCGGTTTAGTCCCGGTTTAGTCCCGGTTTTAGTCCTTGTTTTGGTCAGACCAGGACAGTGCGGTGGCGTGGGTCCAGAGAGCAGAAGTGTGAGAAAACATGACGAGCTGACGAAGTGAAGAGAGCCACTTCAAGCCAGAACGAAAGCAGGACTAAAGCAGGACTAAAACAGGACTAAAGCAGGACTAAACCAGGACTAAAGCAGGACTAAAACAGGACTAAAACAGGACTAAACAGGACTAAAGCAGGACTAAACCAGGACTAAAACAGGACTAAAGCAGGACTAAACCAGGACTCAAACAGGACTAAAACAGGACTAAAACAGGACTAACGCAGGACTAAAGCAGGACTAAACCAGGACTAAAACAGGACTAAACAGGACTAAAACCAGGACTAACTAAACAGGACTAAAACAGGACTAAACAGGACTAAACGCAGGACTAAAGCAGGACTAAACCAGGCAGGACTAAAACAGGACTAAAACAGGACTAAAAGCAGGCAGGACTAAAAGGACTAAACAGGACTAAACAGGACTAAAAACAGGACTAAAAGCAGGACTAAAAACCAGGACTAAAACAGGACTAAAACAGGACTAAAACAGGACTAAAGCAGGACTAAACAGGACTAAACAGGACTAAAGCAGGACTAAAACAGGACTAAAACAGGACTAAAACAGGACTAAACAGGACTAAAACAGGACTAAAACAGGACTAAACAGGACTAAACAGGACTAAAACAGGACTAAAACAGGACTAAAACAGGACTAAAACAGGACTAAAACAGGACTAAAGCAGGACAATAAAAAGACTTTAACAGTAATAAAACCAGGACTAAACCGGGTCTTTCCAAGGCTAAAAACCAAAACCATGACCAACGACTAAACCAGAACTAAACTCGAACTGAAACCAAACTAAGCCCAGACAAACCAGCCAAGGATTACTGGTTTAAAACTAGGTCTAAACCAGGACTAAAACAGGTACTAAATCAGGTCTCAACTATACTAAAACACAATGAATATACAAAGCTAAAAGGACTAAACCAGGATTAAACCAGGACTAAACCAGGTTTAAACCAGGACTAAACCAGGTTTAAATCAGGACAACATCAGATCTAAACTAAAACTAAAACGGGAACTATACCAGGTGTAAACCAGGTCTAAACCAGGATCCAGGACTAAACCAGGACTAAACCAGGTCTAAACCAGGACTAAACCAGGTCTAATCCAGGACTAAACCAGGACTACTAAACCAGGTCTAATCCAGGACTAAAACCAGGACTAAACCAGGTCTAACCAGGACTAAACCAGGACTAAACCAGGATTAAACCAGGACTAAACCAGGACTAAACCAGGTCTAAAACTAAACCAGGACTAAACCAGGACTAAACCAGGTCTAAACCAGGACTAAACCAGGACTAAACCAGGACTAAACCAGGACTAAACCAGGACTAGGACTAAACCAGGACTAAACCAGGACTAAACCAGGACTAAACCAGGACTAAACCAGGACTAACACCAAGGTCTAATCCAGGACTAAAGCAGGACTAAACCAGGACTAAACCAGGACTAAACCAGGATTAAACCAGGACTACACCAGGACTAAACCAGGTCTAAACCAGGACTAAAGCAGGACTAAACCAGGACTAAACCAGGACTAACTACCAGGACTAAAGCAGGACTAAACCACTTCTAAACCAGGATTAAACCAGGACTAAACCAGGACTAAACCAGGACTAAACCAGGACTAAACCAGGACTAAACCAGGACTAACCAGGACCAGGACACCAGGACTAAACCAGGTCTAATCCAGGTCTAAAGCAGGACTAAACCAGGTCTAATCCAGGTCTAAAGCAGGACTAAAGCAGGTCTCTCTTTGATTGACAGGTGGTTCGTCATTAAGAATAATAGCAGCAGTTGGCGATGACGACGTTCTGATTCATTCTAAACTCTTTGTGGAGAAATGTCAGTTTTCGTGAAGCTGTGAAGCGTTCGTCTGAGGGCCTTTGTCCACAGCTGTCAATCAAATCTATGTTTTCAATAATGTCTCCTATCAACAGCACGGCAGCACGCAAAACCACACTCCGCCATTATGTAAGACAGGGAGACGGATTCAACCGGGATTTACCAAAGCACAGGCCGGCTTTTCTCATTATCACTTTGTTTGGTGGGAAAGTACCTGAGATCATTACTGTTGAATGTAAAGAAAAAAAAGGAACTAAACCGGGACTAAAGACGGCGCTGGACCACATCTGGACTCAACTTTTTAGAGGTTTCCCATTGCTTACCTAAAGTGAGTAATGTAATCTGAGTACTTTGGATTACTTGATTTGTTGTAGAGAAGCAAAGACCAGGAAATTGTCACATCAGATGTTTTGTCTGATAAAAGAAAAGGCCGAGTCTATTAAAAATATTATTGATAGAGTCATGGTCTTTAGACCTGGTTTTGGAGACCTGGTTTACACCGGTTTTAGACCTGGTTTAGACCTGGTTTAGACCTGGTTTAGACCTGGTTTTAGACCTGGTTTTAGTTAGACCTGGTTTAGACCTAGTTTACACCTGGTTTTAGACCTGGTTTAGCTGGTTTAGACCTGGTTTAGACTGTTTTAGACCTGGTTTAGACCTGTTTAGTTTTAGACCTGGTTTTAGACCTGGTTTAGACCTGGTTTAGACCTGGTTTAGACCTGGTTTAGACCTGGTTTAGACCTGGTTTTAGACCTGGTTTAGACCTAGTTTAGACCTTTTAGACCTGGTTTAGACCTGGTTTAGACCTGGTTTTAGACCCTAGACCTGGTTTAGTTTTAGACCTAGTTTAGACCTGGTTTAGACCTGGTTTAGACCTAGTTTAGACCTGGTTTAGACCTAGTTTAGACCTGGTTTTAGACCTGGTTTTAGACCTGGTTTAGACCTGGTTTTAGAACCTGGTTTAGACCTGTTTAGACCTGGTTTATAGACCTGGTTTAGACCTGGTTTAGACCTGGTTTAGACCTGGTTTAGACCTGGTTTAGACCTGGTTTAGACCTGGTTTAGACCTAGGTTTAGTTTAGACCTGGTTTAGACCTGGTTTAGACCTGGTTTAGACCTAGTTTAGACCTGGTTTAGACCTGGTTTAGACCTGGTTTAGACCTAGTTTAGACCTGTTTTAGTCCTGGTTTAGACCTAGTTTAGACCTGGTTTTATTAGTTTTTAGACCTGGTTTAGACCTGGTTTAGACCTGGTTTAGACCTGGTTTAGACCTGGTTTAGAGTTTAGACCTAGTTTAGACCTGGTTTAGACCTGGTTTAGACCTGGTTTAGACCTGGTTTAGAACCTGGTTTATACCTGGTTTTAGACCTGGTTTAGACCTGGTTTAGACCTGGTTTAGACCTGGTTTAGTGTCTGGCAATGAGCAGATAATTAGAAAAAAAAAAGGGGGGGGGGATATAGCCCCAAATGTGAAAACAGGAAAATCCCGCCGTTTATTCCATTTATTTCAACAAAGTAACTGTAATCCAATTACCTCTCATTCAAACAGTAACTGTAACTGAATACAGTTACTCATAATTTGTACTCTGCTTACATAACTCCAGTACATGTAATCTGTTACTCCCCACACTGTCTTCTAATAACTCTTAGCTTTTTACATTTTGTCTTCATGTTGTCTTCTTAAACAGAAGACAATATGAATTTTCTAAATATGATTGTGTTTGCGCTCTGAAGGGGGAGTGACTTAGTGTAGAAAGGCAGGAGAGACTCAATAAAATATATTGTTTTTGGTGAATATTGCATTTTCAAAACAATAAAAGTTAACGTGTTGATGTAAATATGTGATGTGTCACAGTTAATCCACGACAGAAGTCAAAGCCGCACTTGTCGAGCCGATCCTCTTTAATGAACCGAGTCAAACCGAGTCTCTTCTTCTGATTCCAGTCATGTTTAAAGTCACATATTTGAGTTTTGCAGAGTGCAGGGATGGAGGTCTCTGATGTGGCGGTGAAATCAGTCGTGTCCCAGTTTCCGAGAGACTGAAGGGTTTTTTTGGAACAGTTAAATGAGTCAACAGAACGTCCTCATTTATGCACACTCCACTCAGAGATCAGGAGTCCAACCACGGGCCGCGTATACACATGGATATAACTAACATGCTAGAGCAGGGGTGGGCAAACGTTTTGGCTCGGGGGCCACAAAAGGTTCTAAAATTTGAGGGAAGCACCGGACCAGGAGCAGATGGATGGAGTGGAGAGGAAAAAATAACACGGGATATGTAGAAAACCTGCGCTTGAATTTCAATTGAAAGTCACTACAAAGAATTACAACAAAATATCTTTCTAAAACACTGAAAATTAAATAAAATACTTTTTTTTTTTTATTATTACTAACAGTTTCTATTTTAAAGCACTGAAAGTTCTGTTCTCCTTCAGGTTCTTATCATCTTCACTCTGCTCCTGACTCTTTATTTCAAAAACAGTAGAAGATGCAGATCTACTTCAGTTCAATGTGCGTCTCCAAAACTCAACAACGACCAACGTAAAGACGGAACAGTGCCAGCGCCAGTCTGCGAGCAACATGTTCTATTTGATCTGGTGCATTGTTTATAATGAGTGTGTTTACGTGCACATCAGTATCTCGCTTACGATCGGGTTTTTTCAGTCATGGTGCATGTATACGTACTGTCCTGTTTACATGAATGTAAAGTTGAGTATGAATGTATCCAAAAGACAAATACTTCCTAAATACTTTCTGGATGTCATCTAGTTGAGGCCGTTACCGTATCTTCTTTAGCCTACCTCTGTACACTTGAATTTCCACTGACCAAAACGCGCAATTGTAACACTCCCCTGTACGAGCCTAGACCCAACTAAAACTTTCCTGTATAACACTTTCTGTTCCGTTGTGTGTTATGACGCTCTATGCATGAAAACTTCGAAAGAAGCAGTCCACGACTCTTCCAACTTTACTTTCACCATATTCAGAATGCAAACAGTGCAGTGTTATGTGCTGAACACTTCTGCCTCATGGTCCGAATACACCGACCAAGAATGACTCCTGTCATTAGCTAGTCTGAAAGAACACTTTCCCATAAAGCATTGTGGCTAACATAATAAGATGCACCTCAATGTATATGTAGTGCGCCATCTACTGGGAAACGCCAGAAATGCAGGAAAAATAAAATTAACAAGGTTTATTGGTATAATTTATTCAAGTTCGGCGGGCCGGATTAAATGGTTTAAAGGGCCGCATATGGCCCCCGGGCCGTAGTTTGCCCACCCCTGTTCTAGACACCGCAAAACAAACATGGAAGTATAAGAAAATCTGGAAGGTGAATCCAAGATGGTGTCATGTTGTTTTCAGTGGCCTGTGCTCATTGACACATCCCACAAAAAAAGATTTTTACTTAGGCTCAGTCAGAGTAAGTAAGAGGCAAAGATCACTTTTAGGCGCTTTGAGGATTTAAAAAATGTAAAAAGTTTATGTTGCGAAAAAAAAAAAAAAAAAAAAATCCTACCAAATCCAACCTTTGTGAAAGCCGGATGCCCTGTCTGAATACGGGCAGTTTGATTTCCCAAAATACACAGCGTTCTCTGGGAGAATAGATGACGACTTTGGGTGTAGTTCATGACGCTGGACTCACCGACTGACAATCAAACCCACTGAAGTAAATGTGATCAGTGGTAAAATGAAGACTGTAGACAGATGTGATCTTTGGAATCATCTGGAATTTGTCCCACATCTCTTCTAATCATGTACCAGTGCACTCAGAGTTGTGTGTCAGTGAGGAAATGATGAAAACTGAGGTATGGTTGGAAATGTTGATTAGCCGAACATAACGGAGCACTACAATGACATGGAGATGAAGAAAACTGGACCTGGGAAGTTGTAATCGCATCTTTCCAAACGTCTTCCTGGTTTGTGACGTAAGTGTGAATCCAGCCTGTTCTTTCTGGACCAGAGCTGATGGGAGCTGCAGTACCTGGAGCGACCACTAGTCTGTCTGGGGCTGGGACAGAGGGGGAGGGGCTTATCCTGTATTTATAATAGATCTGTGGCTCAGAGTGGGGTTAGTTTACTCTTCCAAAGCTGACTTTTAAGTGCTTTGATATTTAAAAATGTAAAAAAGTTCATACTGTAAGAGTACACAAGAATCACTACAAAATCTGAACATGGGCTGTTTGATTTCACAAAAAAATACATTGTGTTCTGTGAGAGAAATCTTTGTGGTCCAGAGCTCCCGGAGCTGCAGTACCTGGAGCTGATCTCACTCGCAGACAGAGGGAGAGAGTCTTATCCAGATCTTATTATAAATCCATGAAACCAAATAGGAAGTGAGCATGGGCGCGCTTCTGGCTCCATCAGCTCTGACTCTAATTCACTTTGTATTGTTCATAAATCAAGATAAAAACATTAACAACAGACTAATCAGGCGTCGTCTTTCCCTGAGGTCACTCCCGAGTTAACAAACAGGTTTGATTGACAGTGTTGCTGACAGTGTTTGAAGGGCCGTTACCTTCAACACACTCGCTCCCATGGATCTAGAATAAAAACTGGATAAGCCCCTCCCCCTGTGTCCCAGCTCAAGACAGACTAGTGGCCGCTCCAGGTACTACGCTCCACATCGTGCATGTTACAGACGTCACACAAGTGGGAGGAGCCGTATTGAGGAAGTAAATCCAGAAGGGAAAATGATTTTTGGGCCCAGGCAACATTGAGCACAGACCACTGAAAACAATAAGACTTCAAATTTTATTATAGTCCTATGCTCGCTCCTGATTGGCTGTTTGGTTGTTGTGATACTCGTGGTCAGAATTCTTAATATAGAACTCATCGTTCCTCAATGAGCTTCATTTGACTGGAGCCGAACGCTCACTTCTTCTTCAAGTCTAAACCAGGACTAAACCAGGTCTAAACCAGCAGTATACTGGGTCTAAACCAGGACTAAACCAGGACAAAACCAGGACCAAACAAGGACTAAACCAGGACTAAACTAGGACTAAACCAGGACTAAACCAGGTCTAAACCAGGACTAAACCAGGACTAAACTAAACCAGGACTAAACCAGGATAAACCAGGACTAAACCAGGACTAAACCAGGACTAAACCTAGGACTAAACCAGGACTAAACCAGGACTAAACTAGGTCTAAACCAGGACTAAACCAGGACTAAACAGGACTAGGACCAGGACACTAAACCAGGACTAAACTAGGACTAAACCAGGTCTAAACCAGCAGTATACTGGGTCTAAACCAGGACTAAACCAGGACTGAACCAGGACTAAACCATGACTAAAGCAGGATTAAACCAGGACTACACTAGGACTAAACCAGAACTAAACCAGGACTAAACCAGGTTTAAACCAGGACTAAACCAAGTCTAAACCGTGTCTAAACCAAGACTAATCCAGCACTAAACCAGATCTCCCTTTGATTGACAGGTGGTTCGTCACTAAGAATAATCGCAGTAGTTGGCGATGACGACGTTCTGATTCATTCTAAACTCTAACATGGAACTCTTCGTCCCTATAACCGCCAACCTCGATGAGCTTCATTTGACTGAACTCTCACTTGTTTACACAGTGTATGGTCCAGCAACCCACCGCCTCCACACCGAGAGGAGGAGAGGCTAACCACTCTGCCACAGCAACACAGGGAGGAGACTTACCCTTTAAGTGCCCCCGTCCCAGCGTCACAAATCCAGACGAGATGAAGTTGTGCATGTCTTGTCCTCCAGGAAGCAGGTTCTCCTTCCCATAATGCCCTGCGGTGACAAGAAGAGAAGCAGACATTAAAAAGATAAGTGGCTATTTTCGTGGTGAATGGGGTTATTACATGCTTTAGTGCTTTTGTAAATCTTGGTCCGCCACCGAAACGGACCACAAGACCAAATCACAAACTCAAGAGAATCCACCTGGCTCCCGCGGTTGCGATTGGGCCCAGAACAACAGGGGTTCAGACCAATCGCGGAGCAGCTTTGAGGTTTGGGCGGAGCCAAAGGGAAGGCCTCTACATGAACCAAAACAAACATGGCGGCGCTGGCGTACATACTTTAGACCATTGGATGAGAAACAGAATAATGAGTTAGTGAAAATGGTGCAGAAGTTTGGGATTTAACTAAAGGCTGATATTTTTGGTAAAAAAAACAAACAAACAAAAAAAAACCCATCTAAACTGGGTCTAAACCAGGATTAAACGAGCACTAAACCAGGTCAAAACCAGGACTAAACTAGGTCTAAACCAGGTCTAAACCAGGACTAAACCAGGTCTAAACCTGGAATAAACAAGGTCTAAACCAGGACTAAACAAGGTCTAAACCAGGACTAAACCAGGTCTAAACCTGGAATAAACAAGGTCTAAACCAGGACTAAACCAGGTCTAAACCTGGAATAAACAAGGTCTAAACCAGGACTAAACCAGGTCTAAACCTGGAATAAACAAGGGCTAAACTGGGTCTAAACCAAGTCTAAACCAGGACTAAAACAAGACTAAAACAGGACTAAACAAGGGCTAAACTGGGTCTAAACCAGGACTAAACCAGGACTAAACAAGCGCTAAACCAGGACTAAACCAGGACTAAACCAGCACTAAACCAGGACTAAACCAGGACTAAACAAGGGCTAAACCAGGACTAAACCAGGACTAAACCAGCACTAAACCAAGACTAAACCAGGACTAAACCAGGTCTAAACCAGGACTAAACAAGGTTAAAACCAGGACTAAACCAGGTCTACACCAGGACTAAACCAGGTCTAAACTGGGTCTAAAACAGGACTAAGCCAGGACTAAACCAGGTCTAAACCAGGACTAGACCAGGACTAAACCAAGACTAAACCAGCACTCAACCAGGACTAAACTTGGTCTAAACCAGGACTAAACCAGCAATAAACAAGGTCTAAATTGGGTCTAAACCAGGAATAAATGAGCACTAAACCAGGAGTAAACCAAGTCTAAACCGTGTCTAAACCAAGACTAATCCAGCACTAAACCAGGTCTCCCTTTGATTGACAGGTGGTTCGTTATTAAGAAACGACGTTCTGATTCATTCTAAAGTCTTCGTCGCTATAACCGCGGCCTTAATGAGCTTCATTTGACTGGAGCTGAACTTTCACTTCTTTACACAGTCTGTGGTCCCACAACCCACCGCCTCCACACCGAGAGGAGGCGAGGCTAACCACTCTGCCACAGTAACACAGGGAGGAGACTTACCCTTTAAAAAAAAAGTTGTTGCTTTGCCCCAGTAACACATTATCTTTCAGTTATTCAATTACTGCTAAAAACACTTGGTTTGGTGGTCTCGTCTCCATGGAGTTTGCTAAGATCTCTGTATACACTGACCACCTTTACATGATGTTTGTTAATTCCAAATTAATTGTTTTTCATTAAATAGTTGTAATCATTCCAAATTGAAGGTTTACCTGGAAAACACGTTAAATAGTCTTGATTTAACTGCTTTCAGTGTCTGGGGGTGGGGAAGGTTCTGATTGGACAGAGACTTGAACGTATTTACGCAGACCAGAAGAAAACACACACTTCAGCTGCTACCGACTTTTCTGTCATCTCGGTTTGTCGTTACGTCACAGACACAAACATGATCCAAACTTTTTTCGCAGTGGTTTTCGATGATAATTGCGCAGCAGCTGGAAAATTCTCTCATCACACTTTACGTCTGTCAGCTGAGGAGGAGAAGGGAAGAGTGTCGGAGAAGGAGGAAGAAGACAAACTGAGTGTGAGGCTGCTCTACCTCAGCCCACTCCCACATCCCGCTCACAAATCCAAAGAGACGTGGATGAAAGTCCGAAGCCAGAACTGGTGGAGCAGAATCGTTCGGATCGCATCAGAAGGGCGACCCTTGCCGAAATCAACTATCCTTTATAGGCGAGTTTCATTGTTGACAAAAGTGCACGTTGCATGCTGGGAATTATTTTGGTCAGCGGCAAGAAACACTAATTCAACATGACGGACGGAGTGAGAAAGCACGTAAAAGGGGATTGGTTATTTATCCACTCTAACGGCAGAGGACCCAAGAGCATTTGACCAGAAATTGGTCATAAAGCATCGATGGACGACAAATCACACCCTTTTCAACCCCGACAGAGCCTGGACCAAACCAAATTTCTGGTCAGAATCACCAACTACCTGGACAAATATTCACTTTGGTGATATCCACAATGACTTGGTGGAAACTCCTGGGCCGTTCACAGCAGAAAAGATGAAAACCTCCAAGAGTCTCGATGTGTTGTTGAACTTGTTGGAGTCCACGGTTTGTTAGGATCTTCTACGTTTGCTCTGTGGATGTTTGAAAGCCATTTAATTCTCTGTTAGTGGTTCTTTTCACTCAGAATATGAAAAAGACATTTTCCTTCTTCCGTGTTTCTATTTGTGCATCTGATAATGCAGCAGGAATTTACCATTATCGGGGATAAATACGCGAGGTTACACACTGTGTTTGACTGCTATCCTGTTTCTTGCCTCCAACCAAAATATTTCCCAGCATGCAACACGGGCTTTTAATAACAGTGACGCCAAGCTGAAACTCGGATCGTGACTAAACTTTCTGTTGCGGCATCGGGCACAGGGGCTTGACCCACGTAGCAAATTTGGTGACAATCAGCCTATAAATGTCAGAATTATCGCGGGTGGACAGACACACACACACACAGGGTGAATACAAAACCTGGTCAACCCTTCGGGGACCAGGTAATTAAGTGTTTACATGGTCTTTTTAAAGTGGAATGAATTTTATTCTGAATCTAATTATTTGTATTCAGAATTAAAGCTCTCATGTAAACGTGACGACTGTAAATATAAATGGACATAGCTAACCTGCTGCCGCCGCATTCCAAATAAAAAGTGAACATGGGCGCGTGAGCCTCGTCAATTTGGTCTTAGAATGTCTATATTAACCCATTCTGCATGATCCTGGTGTTTTTATTTTCCTGTTTTGTCCTTAAATCAAGATATACTGTAAACATCAATAACAGACAAATGAAGCGCCTTCTAGAGGTCACTTCAGCGAGCGTTAGCAACAGGTTTTGATTGACAGCGTTGCTAAGCAGCAACTCACTGGCAAACCAGCGATGTGGGCGGGAAGAGGCGAGTCCTTTTTACAGCCTTACCCCTGATTGGCTCTTTGGTTGCTTTGATACTCGCAGTCAGAATTCCTTATACAGTATGGAACTCAAGTTCAAATTTGCACCTATAACTGCAAGCCTCGATGAGCTTCATTTGACTGGGGCCAAACATTGTGGTGACGTCACACTCACTTCTATATACACTTTATACACTTCTTACATACATACATACATACATAAATTTCTTTATAAATGCCTTTATTCACTTCTTCATACATTTTTTTATACATGTCTTTGGTTAACATGTTGCTTTTCCAACATATCGCTATTTAGACATTGATGTCAGAGAAGCAGCATAAACATTATTTTTCAAATGTCTCACTACTTCAGCTTTTTTTTTTTTTTCTTTTTTTTTTTCATTGTTGGAGTAGCGGCACTTTACTTTTTTAAACCTTCTGCTTTTCTGCTATGAATAATATGAATGTGATAGCCTATTATACTTTGCGCTCCCGTATATCATAAGATGCTTGATCAGAGAAGACTTTGTCCATAGAGGATATCAGACAGTGGGAAAATGTCCCCGCTGATCGCCGTGGGAAACAGTAATGCATTATAAAAAAAAGAGCATAGGCCAGACTTTGGGAATATATCTCACCTAAACCGGAAGCTGCATGGACCTTTGTGTTTTATTCATTTTGTCATGTATCTGCAGAGAACTCCAGATATGACGTGTTGGAATAGTGATACTAAAAAGTGTCGGAAAATTGGCACATCTAAGTAGAGACATGTCGTAATGAAGGGGTCGGAATAGGCAGCGGACCCCCACGTCTTTATACACGTTTTTTTATACACGGCTTTATAAAAGTCTTTATACACATCTTTATAGACATCTTACACACACCTTTATACATGTCTTAATACACACCTTTATGCACGTCTTATACACATCTTTATATTCACCTTTATGCACTTCGTTATACACTTTTTTATACACATCTTTATAGGCCTGTAAAGATAATCAATAAATCGATGAATCGTACGATAACTTTTAACGAGCTCGATAACTTGCTCGATAAATTCTATTTGCAGCTTGTTTGTTTTCCTCGCTCTCTCTCGCTCTCAAAGAGACTGAATGTTAGAAGCTTCTATCGCTCTGACTCCTCTCGTTTAACAAGTGTAAAGACTCTTGATGTATTTGCATTTTTATTTCATGGTCATTATATTAGATGAACTTGGTCTCAAAATGTCAATATTATTGTTTATCGCAATAAATTCTTGGTCAATTAATCGTCCTGCAAAATGTGTTATTGTTACAGGCTTACATCTTTATACACTTCTCTATAAACATATTATACACGCCTATATACATGTCTTTATAGACATGTCTTTATATATATGTCTTTATACACATCTTTATACACGTCTTTATACACGTCTTTATTCACGTCTTGTACACATCTTTATACACTTCTTATACACGTCAAATACTTATTTATACACTTTGTTATACACATCTTATACACGTCTTACACACGTCTTACACACGTCTTACACACGTCTTTATACACGTCTTACACATGTCTTACACACGTCTTACACACGTATTTATACATGTCTTACACACGTCTTACACGTCTTACACACGTCTTTATAAACTTCTTATACACGCCTTTATACACTTTGTTACACACGTCTTACACACGTCTTATACATGTCTTACACACGTCTTACACACGTCTTTATAAACTTCTTATACACGCCTTTATACACTTTGTTACACACGTCTTACACACACGTCTTACACACGTCTTACACACGTCTTTATAAACTTCTTATACACGCCTTTATACACTTTGTTACACACGTCTTACACACATCTTACACACGTCTTACACACGTCTTTATAAACTTCTTATACACGCCTTTATACACTTTGTTACACACGTCTTACACACGTCTTATACATGTCTTACACACGTCTTACACACGTCTTTATAAACTTCTTATACACGTCTTACACACGTCTTACACACGTCTTTATAAACTTCTTATACACGCCTTTATACATTTTGTTACACACGTCTTACACACATCTTACACACGTCTTACACACGTCTTATAAACTTCTTATACACGCCTTTATACACTTTGTTACACACGTCTTACACACGTCTTACACACGTCTTACACACGTCTTTATAAACTTCTTATACACGCCTTTATACACTTTGTTATACACTCCTTTATACACGTCTTTATAAACTTCTTATACACGTCTTATACACGTCTTTATACACGTCTTATAAACTTCTTATACACGTCTTATACACGTCTTACACACGTCTTTATACACTTAGTTATACACTTCTTTATACACGTCTTTATACAGTCTGAGGTTTTGTCATTTTGAGCAACATTTCAGGCAAAAAGCACAGAATGTTCCAGTGTTCCCTGTTCGTAGTCTGAGCCTATGCACTCTGAGTTGTCTGTCTTTATACACGTCTTTATACATTTCTTTATACACGTCTTTATACTCACAAAAAGTACAAACTTCCACAGTGCTCCCTGTCTGGAGTCTGAGCTGTCCTATGCACTTTAAGTTGTCCAACAGATTTGAAAAAGCCTAAATAAAGTCTTGTATATCTCCTGTAATCCCCCTCTCTCCTCTCTCTCTCCTCTCTCTTTCCGCTGTGGTCTCCCTGTTTTCTGTTCTAAATGATTGGACTGCCTGCCCTCTCCTCTTCCTCCCCTCAGCCTTCTCTTCCGCTCTTCCTCTCCTCATCCTTCTCTTCGTGTAATTGGACGGGGCCGATCGGACACAGGCCAGAGCAGACTCCAGCTTCTGTCTGAGACCACACGCCTTTCTGTCCATCACAAAGTCACAGCGTGAAACTGAAGCCAACTCAACAAACTCCAATTTACACCCAAGTTTGAGCTCAGACCTGATACTGCACATGTCCGACATCACCCCATTATCAAACCAAGATGCTAACCGGAGGCACTGCTCTGTTTCTCACGTAAGACCAGGGGTGTGAAACTCATTTTGGTCCGGGGGCCGTATCCAATCGACTTTGATACCGGATCAGAAAACTCATGTATATAAACCCCAAAAATAGCAATAAGTTCAAATATTTGTGCAGAGAAACACAAATGTATTACAGAAATCTTTTTTAATTGATGAACTCTTTCTTTTACAAAATATTATAATATTATGAACAACCTGAAACTTTAAGAAAAATGCAATTTCAACACAATGTTTTAACATGAACTTGTATGCATTTCATACAATTTAGTCATGCTTTCTTTTTGGTCCTGAAACATGGGATCTTTTAGCCTGTGGGTCTGGTCAAGTGGTAACGGAGGGAAACTAGAGACTCAGAAACTAGAGGGACTATTGAAATAAGTAAAGTATCAGAATGTAGGAAAGAGTTACACTCCAACAGGGTCAAGTTAAACCTGTGATATTCTTTCAAGTTGTTGACAAAAAATTTTAAAAACTCATGTCGGTAACGGAGGGAATGAAATATGCAGCACTTTTTGGGCAATAAATCCAAACAGTGATAACTCTTGGTTCTCACTTCCATATCCTTAACAAACTGGTTTGAATATTTGCTTCATATAGTTTTCTACCATATGGTACAAGATTAGGTTGAAAAAACTCTTACTTTTTGAGTCATGAGATTTTTTATTAAGAAAGGTCATGGTAACGGAGGGAAAAGTAACGGAGGGAAAATTTGTACAAACAAGTAGAAGGTGCAGGATTTTACATCATTTGTCGCTTTTTTCTTCTGAATACTTTAATATTACTATTAATATTATTACTAATGTATTACTAATTATATTATTACTAATATTATTCACAATATTATTACTATTAATATTATTCTGAATATTACTTCAAAATGAAAAGAAACTATTTCTATAAAATATGTCAGTCCTTCCAAGCAAATTTTTATCATTTTAAATTATTATTATTTTTTTAAATCCTGTACCTTCATCAACAGTTCAAAGATGGAATAACACAAGATATGATGAAATACATCCATTTATTGACATGATTTGCAGGTCTTTGAAATTTGGGAAATAATTTTTGTTCCATGTTTCATACATGGTCTGTTTAAAACATATGGAACTTTAGAACCAAAAATGGGACAGAAAAAAGGTCAACAGTTTCATAAACTAGAGTACATATGTATCTGTTCAATACATTTTTATATCAGATGCATTAACTTGAGTTTTTGACCTTGCTGTTTACTTCTGCTTGACCGGGCCCCTGTACAAGTGGATCAATATCAGGCACCAGGTCCTGAGAAGCTGCTGTCTTCAGAACATCATTCAAGTGCTTGTGTGTCGTGTGTTTTAGCTTTGAGCGCAGTTTTGTTTTATGAATGTTCATTACTGAGAAAACCTGCTCACAAAGGTAGTAACTGTAAATCTATTATTTCTAGTTGCATGTCTGCCGGCACATCAGAGGTTTTGACTGTGAATGGTGTGCGAAAAATTGCTAATTCTGTCTTCAGATTTTAAAATATAATTAAAATATTTTAGTAGAAAATCAGCCGGGGCTCAGATTAAAGGTCTTGAAGGGCTGGGCCGTATGTTTGACGCCCCTGGGTTAGGCTTTAATCTGAGCTACATGTTATTAGGTTCTTTTTTCAGACCAAGAGCTTGTGTTCATCCCTGACAGTTTGCTCATGTGATGTTGCTGTGACTCTGTGTCTCTGTCTTCCTCTCTGTGGAGGCAGGACGACAGCACCACCTGCAGTCCCACTTCCTCAGAACACTATCCCAGGTGTGTGAGAGTATAAAAGCCCCTCATCCTGGTTTATTGTCCCGTGGGCACATTTCTGTATTTTGATTGCCTCGTTAATCCAGCGCTGGTGTTTGTTTTCCTCTATCCCAATGATGTTTGCTCCGTCCCAGTCCAGAATGTGCTTCTCTTGTCAGCAACAGCGACATCACGTGACCACTCTGAGGAAGAGCGCTAGTGAGAAGTCGAGGTATAAAAACAAACTCTTGGTCTGAAAAAAGAACGTAATAACATAAAATTATCGGAAGAGCAAATAAACCTCATTGGATTATTGAGTTGTTCCTGTTCTGCTTTGTGTTTTGTAACGTCAAGCACGAAACACTCTGCATGTCCTGCAATAAAACACACATCAGGGAAACAGGGAGGGAGTTCAGTCCACGGAAAAAAGAACATAGAACAAAATGTGAGAAGGAAACAGCGAAACACGAGCAACAAAACACAAAGCAGAACAAGAACAACTCAATAATCCAATGAGGTTCATTTGGTCTTTTGATAATTTAATGTTATTAGGTTCTTTTTTCAGACCAAGAGTTTATTTTCATCCCTGACTGCTCACTAGCTCTTGGCCATCTCTGACAAGTGTAAAAGAGAGAAGCACATTCTGGACCGGGATGAGCAAACATCACTGGGACAGAGGGAAACAAACACCGTCGCTGGATTAAAGAGGCAATTGAAATACAGAAACGTGCCAGCGGGACGATAAACCGGGACGAGGGGCTTTTTTACTCTCACACACCGGGGATACTGTCCTGAGGAAGTGGGACTGCAGGCGGCGCTGTCGTCCTGCCTCCTACAGTAGGAAAACGGTGCCAAAACCTGTTTACATCAACTGAGCGACACGACACAGCAACATCACGAGACTCTGAGGAAGAGCGCAGGGAGCAGAACAAACTGTCAGGGATGAAAACAAACTCTTGGTCTGAAAAAAGAACCTAATAACATAAAATTATTGAAAGACCAAATGAACCTCATGGGACTATTTAATCTGAGTTTCTATTTAACACAATCTGACCAGAAATATCATATTTTCCACACTATATGGCACTCTGGATTATAAGGCGCACTGTCATTGGTCTATTTTTGAACTTTTTTTCACATATAAACCGCAGTGGACTATAAGGCGCATTAAACAAAACGATAAATCAGTCAAACTTTATTTAACCCGTTCACAATAACTCTCAACTTTTAATTCAAGTGTAATGCGTAAAAAAAAAATATGTCTGAGACTCTAAATTGTTAGAATATTCACAATAAGTCATAATAGTTCAAACGGTTGGGTGATTCCGGCGTCCAGCATGTCCACATTCCTCGTCATGATCCGAGTCAGTGTGGTTACTGTTCCCTGGCAGTTCAGTGATGATTCGGGTCTTGGTGAAAGCTCGGACCACAGTTGATACTGATCCTTAGCCCAGACATCCACGATGCATTGGCAGATCGTGGCGTAAGTTGCTCGGCGTTGTCTCCCTGAATGTGTGTTCTCCTTCTCTCATCCACTGCTCCCACACAGCTCGCACTTTCACTTTATAACAGTCTTGAGTTTAAAGTGGGCGTTGTGAGCGTGTCTCTTGACAGGTGCATTTTAACATTAAAAGGAATCATAGTATGTATTACTCCGCGATGCTCCAAGTGGTGCGGCTTTGTAGTTTACTAAAGTCGTACTAAGGCTACGTTCAGACTGCAGGGCTTAACGCTCAATTAGATTTAATTTTTTTTTGTGAAATCTGATGTTTTTGTGAGGTCGTTCACATTTCCAATTAAATGTAACTTGTATGTGATCCCCTGTGTGAACATTAAATGGTCCAAAAGTGTCCTGCATGTGACACTGGAGACACGATGACGTCAACCGCAGCGAGCGTGCTCTGTGTTTACAAAAGTTGTCCGAACATGGACGCAACATTGAGCACCTGGAGATTTTAAAGTTCCTCTCGTACCGGAGCCAGAACATGAACAACTTACTTGTTTTAAGGAGGAGATTGAGAAGGAGAAGGACGAGGTTTTTGGTCGTGGTGTTTTGTGGGACAGCGGCAGCAACGTCCGTTGAAAGGAAAGTGTGGATGTGGAGACGTAGCCAAGAGTGGTGAGTGGTGATGTGCTTCGCTTCAGTGACATGGAGTTCATTAACAATTTTTGCCGACTTCAGTGCAGAATAGTGACGTTTGTGGCTTGTTGATAACGTGTAGGTGGATGAATGCACTTTGGCCGTTCAGACTGAAGTCACATGTCAAAAGATCAGATATGTATCAGTTTCAGGAGCACATATCCAAGTGTCCTGGGTCACATTTGAAAAAATCGGATCATTTGAAAAAATCGGATCTTCAGACTGCAGACTGAAGTGACCCAAATCTGATTTTTTTGGCCCCTATGTGACCTGTATCTGATCTTTTAATGACAGAAAAACACAGATCTGATTTTTTTCAAATGCGACTCAGGCCACTTGGGATATGTGGTCCTGAAACCGATACATATCTGATCTTTTGACATAAGCGCATTCATCCGACCTACACGTTATCAACAAGCCACAAATGTCACTATTCTGCGTTGAAGTAGCAAAAATTGTTAACGAACTCCGTGTCACTGAAGTGAAGCACATCACCACTCACCACTCTTGGCTCCGTCTCCACATCCACACGTTCCTTTCAACAGACGTTGCTACCGCTGCCCCACAAAACACCACGGACCAAAAACCTCATCCTTCTCCTTCTCAATCTCCTCCTTAAAACAAGTAAGTTGTTCATGTTCTGGCTCCGGTACGAGAGGAACTTTAAAATCTCCATGTTTGGACAACTTCTGTAAACACAGAGACGCTCGCTGTGGTTGACGTCATCGTGTCTCCAGTGTGCATGCGGGACACTTTTGAGCTGTTTAATGTTCACACTGGAGTCACATACAAGTCACATTTAATTGGAAATGTGAACGACCTCGCAAAACCATCGGATTTCACAAAAAAATCGGAATTGAGCATTAAGCCCTGCAGTCTGAATGTAGCCTAAGACACCCCAGTAAATCCATATATAAGACACTCTGGATTATAAGGCGCACACTTGTTTTTTGATGACATTAAAGGCTTTTAAGCGCGTCCTACAGTGCGAAAAATACGGTAACAGTCTGTGCTGTTAAATAAGCCCCTTTCAAATAACACTATAGTCACAAGCTAGGTAGTATTAGGCAACACTTTTTCAGTTAGTCACTGTCATTTTTTGGCTGTAAATCAAACTCCTAAACAGGACCATGAACTGATCACAGACTCCTGAACGTGTGCTCTTTAAATCCAACTTGTGTTTTTTCATGAGTTTTAAGACAATCTAAAAACTTATCAGGCTGTTTTTGGCTAACGCGTGCTCTACGTCACCATGGTAACCGCTGAATGTTCTGCCATAGACATTCATGCAGAACACCCCCAAAGTAATGTCTCCGCAAAGTATCAAGAGTACACATCAGTTTTCCCAGGACAACTTAACATGAGAAACTTTTATTAAAATCATAAAACAACCTGTTCAAATTCAAATTAATAAAAGTCAAGATTACCCAGTTGTTTTCACATGTAAAATTCTTCGGTTTGTGACCTTGTTTTAATATTTATTAAGCCTCAAAATTAGCATTAGCATTAGCATTGAGACACAAACAGCTCTTTTCAAACACAGGAGAGTTCTCCGCTCAACTATTCATTTTATTTGTGAACTTTTTAACAGTTTCTCAGTCAAGTCCACCCACAGCTCTCTGTTCACCGTCTTATCTTTAAATGTTTATTCATTTTTAGCACGACTCAGTGAAAAGAACTCACAGAGATAAAACTGGACAGGAAATAGTGACGGTAACAGTGTGGTTGCCCGACGATGTTGCATTAATTCAAAGAGCGATTTCAATTTGACTTTGATTAACCTCAGAGGAAGAGAGTCTAAAATTGGGACCATAGCCCGATAGACTCAAGGCTCATATAAAAACACAAGACAAACAGCACCAGACACTATTAAAGAATGGTTAGGGTAGAACAAGAGCATGGAAACCCGACTGAAGTCCCGTCGCAACACTATGGGCTGGGTCTGGCTTGGGCAAATATTTAAACTTATGTTGGGGCTTATTCTTATTTGTTTCTTTGTAAAGGGACAGCACATACTAATGAACATTAAACATGTAAATATTTAAGATTATAGCCAGTAGGGATGTCCCAATCTGATCAAGTGATCGGACATCAGCGCCGATCACGTGACTGTGGACTCGATCCGGACTTGGCCGTTATGATCCGATCAGGTATCGGATAAATAATATATGTATATAACACACAGGACACACAGCACACAACAGTTTTTTATTTTGTTTTTTTACTGAGGTGCAGGATTTGCTCAGGGACTTCCAGTCAGCGTGACTGTCCCAGCGCTGTACTGGAGGTGCACTTGTGCTGAGACTTTAGGGTCGTGTCGTGCTCGGGTGCTGTTACCTGTGGTTCTGTGGCCTGTGTTCACACCTGCGCAGCCGATGGCGTCGTCGCACGGTGCTGTTTGTTTGCATGTTGCGCTGTGGAGCTGGCGCTTTTGGCGAAGAGGATGGGAACAGCATCGTAGAGTGTCTATAGAGTGTTGTGACCGATGTTGCGGAGAGCACTCTGCTGTGGGTTTGTGGATGTGGTGGTGATGCAGGGGAGAGAGGCTGTGGGGCTTCTGTCATCTCGTTTTTATTTGGTAACATCTTGTATTATTTGGACGAGTCTAAATGTTTAAATATAATGTACAAATAAATTTGATTTTTCACACTAAGTTCAGCCCAAATACTACACATTGAAATCAACACAATCTGATCTCGCACACATCCTGGCTCTTATTCTTTGCTCTTAGTTCATTTCATGTTTTTTTTAGAAGTATCGGATCAGGACTCGGTATCAGCAGATACTCAAAATCAAAGGACTCGGACTCGAGGGCAAAAAAAAAATGTGACCGGGGCATTCCTAATAGCCAGCATGGCTAATTTCCATCTTCAGAAACAAACATTTCATTTAAAGTTCAAAGTCAAGAGTTTAAGATTTAAACCAACAACCCCTCAATATATAAAAAAAATGTTATTTAGTTAAACATGGAGACATATTTGACCATTGAACAACCGCTGTTTTAAAGTTTTAGAAAATGCTGCAGTGTTGAAAGTTCTTGTATATTAGCAGACACTGTGCAGACTAAAGAGTTTGTCCAAAAACACTTTTCTTAAATGGCACAGAGCAGTCGCCTCTAGAGCCTACACTTGTTGTGCAATTTGAGTTTCTTTTCACAAACTCCTTTAGAGGATTAAAAACTTTGTATTCCAAAATTAAATCTGCATATTTGATTGTGTCTGATTGTGGGCTCGGGTCGGACTCGAATACATCAGCGCGATAAGACAGTTAAAATGTAAAATTAAAACAGCTTAAGGCTGCCACACACTTTCGGATTTTTTAGTCTTAAATGATTTTTAAACATGCAACAAAAAGGACACACCACAAACATGAGGAGAATCTTCTGAGACTTAAAATCTCTGATCACAAAGACGGCAGTGGAATATGTCTGCAGACCACAGGGTATAAAGTTATGAGCTAGATCGCATCAGCTGTTTCCTGTCTACAGTAAAACCACTCGCTTTGAGACTCTGAAGTGTTCAAAAGATCAGAGCTCTGCACTTCTAGTTTAGATACAAGACAAAACTGTGTGATATTATTATTTGTGAAATGTGGTGCAAAACTTCAGATACATGATTTTAAAGCATAAAAGATTGTTGATAAAGTCCACAGGAAGTAGAGTCACTGTCACTGATCTGCAGCTTCAGCTCGATCCGTGCGCTGTGTGGATATAAACAGACACACGTGAGGAACTACTCCCACCTTTTTACTTTTAAAGAACACCGTGGGTTTTTGGACTGGATGTCTTTATTTGCAGAGGATAAACTCTATGGATAATGTGGGTGCACTAAATGTACCACTTTATGAAAGGTGAGTAATGAAGTCTTCTCGTTATTTTCACTCTATCCCGAGTTTGTATGTTGCGTCTCTGTGTCCGTTAGAGGAACACAAACAATATTCTACATGTGTCATTAATGGGGCTGTGAAAATAGTGTGATTTTAATTGTGTTGGGTTTGGACGGACTCGGACACAAACATCTTAACCCTCACGCTCTCTCCGCTCTCCTCGGGGTCACATAGACCCAAAGAAACATTTTGTTTTCCTTCCCGCTCTCTTGGGGTGGGTCAGTCAGACTCAATAATTTAGTTTCATTTATTTTCTTGCCAGGCGAAAATGTTAATGTTTATCAGGCTTGGGTCAGATTTCGATCACTGTTCTGACGGACGAGGGCCAGTCATGGAGTAAAAACACAGCCCAATCCACACTCTGGTTAGGACTGGTACCGCACAGTACTACACTTGGGGTTCACTTCAGTTTTTTGGTTGGGGTCCATCACCTGCTTGTTTCTATGGATACATCATTGCTCTGCCTGGAATGTTCCACAGTGTGACATTAAACATCTCTACCTTACATTTATTCAATTATAGATGGTTTTATAGCGCAAAAATACGGAGAAAAACAGACATTCTGACTATGAGCGAGGTCGTCTCTCCACAGATCTGACCTGTAACTTGGTCTGGTTTGGTCACCATGAAGATAGAAAGGTTTAATACCTGACAAAGCAATAACATCTCCACGAAGAAAAGCATTTGAACGGACCCTCCGAGAGAAAAGTCACACAGTGCACCTTTAAGCCCGTGCAGAGTTGTTTTTTTTCCCGGTCTAACTCGTTTGTAGAATGGTCAGAGTTGATCTCCCCGACTGTCGTAAACGCGGTGTTTCAGCCCCGGCTCCTCAGTTCCTCCTCTTATTAGCCGTGCGTCCCTCCTCTCTCTGTTTTGTTTGGGGGAAGATGGTTTTCTGTCCCATTTTGCGCAGAGAATGGACCGTTTAGGAGACTCTTTATGGGGGAAGAGGCGAGGGTCTGAGGCTGAAATTATGGTGCTAAAAAAATACGTTTCTGCAGGTTCTGAATGAGATTGGGCCATTAAAGCGGCAGCGGTCTTCATTCTAAACCTGCCACATGATAACAACTAAGAGATATAGCAAAGAAGAATATTGCAGTTATCCAGGCGTCACTTCAAACTGCCCGAAAGTGCCTCTACTCTGTTTTTTCTCCATATATTTGAACGAAATGTGTCTTTCTTGAGAATCAGGAAGTGCACGGTTGGCATTCTAGCTGTTTTTAGTGTTACAGTGACAGCAAAACTCTGCTCTGGCCTCTGAAAGTTGTGAAAAGCTCTTATAAACTCATCGTGGTGATTAATTCGAACACTCTGAATGCATAAGAAGTAAGTGAGGATTTATTTTTTTTTTTAATTAAAGATGCATTGAGTAACTTTTAGTAACTTTTTATTGAAATATGTGCATGTTTGTCATGTTAGAATGAGCCATCAGTCTTTATTCATGCTAAAATCCTTAAATTACACACAAAATATTAAATATTAGCTTTATCAAGGTAGATATTCAAAAAACTTGCAGCAAAAAAAATATTTTTTAATTGATGCAAGGTAATTTGGGCCAATTCACCTGGAAGCCTGAGGGCCAAGAAAAATGTGTCCGAGGGCCGCATTTGGCCTCCGGGCCATAGTTTGGACATGCCTGGTTAAAGTTAAAAGACTTATAGACGTTGTGTTACAAATCTTAATGCAAGGAATGTTGTAAGGGTCTGAATTTACTGTACCCGCAAACCTGCGAAATCTTGTGTCATGGGCTTTGTTTCTCAATGAGATCTAAGTGCTCAGGACTCACGCTCGCCTGTGGTGTGCAGTGGAGCAGACCTTAGTTATTTTACATATCTTCTGAAAATTACGCGCGTAGTGCAGAATACGTCCTACATGAACATATATATGAGTGCAATGGAGCCGGGCATTTAACACGTCATGTCCTGTCTCCTGTTCGACCCTTCAGTCAAATTTTAGAACCCTATGTGGCCCGCGAGCCAAAAAGTTTGCCCACCCCTGTTCTAGATAGAACCCCCACAAGAAACCTTACATATTGTACTGTTTCATTTGGGCTGTTTTAAGTCCAACATTTCAGGGTGAATAAGGTGTTTTGGTAAGAGTTTAAAGGGCCTATATTTTCTTTGTAGGGGTCTTCAATGTTTTTCAGACAGAGAGCTGGAGCAGGGAGCCCCTACTACCGTAAAATCCGGACGATTGAGCACACCTGAATATAAAGCACAGGTGTCCACGTCTTCAAGAACGTTTTCAAGTTTGGGCGTCTGCTTTTTTCGCCTCTGAAAGTCTTTGTCGTCTTTTTGCATTGAATCAGTTTGTCACACTGCCGTCGCCAAAATCTCACCATCGACTCACTGATGCTGAGTTCACGCGCAGCAGCTCTGTTTCCTTCTTCCACAGACACATCAATCACCTTTAACTTAAAAGCTTCATCATCTGCATTTCTTTTCCATGAGGAGGGTTAGGCCAGGAGCCAGGTCCACCCCTCAGGATGTCTGTCCGCCTGACAAACTGTCATCAAAGTGATCATTTTCAAGCATTTTATTGCATATATCACTGCCTCAAATGTACATGAAAAACTTCCCAAGTTTATAAGCTTCAATTTAAGCCCAAGATGACCTTTGTATCTAGAGGGAAACAGCTGCTATGACTAAAGTTCTTCACTGTACCTCAAATCGGCAGTAAGCAGAACTTTCAGGCATTACCATTTCATATGTGATTAAGCAGGATTTTTTTTCATAGAAACAATATTTTAAAAGAGTTGTCTTATTTACTGCTGTACTATATGAAGTGAGTTACATTAAAACTCCAGGTGGACAGGGGTCAGGGTCAGAGAAAACTATGGTAACCAGGTTATACACAAACACACAACCAACATTCTAACCTTCATGCAACATCCCATCAGAACTTATTTTCCAAAGACAGTTTTTTTTAGAGAAGTTGATACATTTTTCTGTTTATAAAAAAAATGATTGAGTCTATTGGGAGTTTGGTGTCCTTTTCTAGGCGTCCATTTTCTAGATGTCCATAGGAGTTTGTATGAAGCACAAAATAACTGTTCAAAACACAAACAAACAGCATCTTCCTCGACGCATCATCACCATTGCTCCCCGCGCTCTACTGCACATGTCTCCTGCAGAAAGAGTCTCTGTTCTGTCTGGATCATGTCAGTGTCTTGGAGGATTTCAGCAGATTTCAGATTCTCTCGGGGGCGGGGCTAGTTCTGTCAATCAGGTCTGAGTGGATGTTTCTTCTTGTCATTTACACACACGAGTAAGACGTATCCCCCTCACTAATGTTCATTTAACATCATAACTTATTTTATCACACGGCGATGCGCTGACAATATCACTGGCTAGTGTAGGAACTTCATGTGAACCCTAGATCCACGTGTAACCGCACAGACAGCAACACTTTCTGCACTCAGGTTGCGTATATATGAATGGACAGGGATCAAAGGGTAAGAAAAAAGTAGTGGCTTATAGTCCAGAATTTACAGTATATGCCATAGTTTTTGGACTATAAGTGGCACTTTTTCCATGGTTTGGGTCCTGCAACTTATACTCCGGTGTGACTTATATTAGGGGTGTCAAATTATCGCGTTAATTGCGATTAATTAATTACAGTCATATTTAGCGCGTTATGTTTTTTAATCGCGTTAATCTAATTTTTAATCTCTAACTTTAGTGTTTCTGTATGTGAGTTTCTTTATTATAAAACCTGTTTTTATGTGTTGTTGGGACAACAACACACACACACACAAAACACATTTATACATTTTTTTATTTCGGTAATTCCACTCATTGCCGGAAACTCACACAAAACGCGCGCAGTAACAGCGACGTAAACGTCATGTTAACGTTGGCGGCGTCAGTCGCACAATGGACGAGGTGGAAGAGCCAGTAGAACAGAGCAGCAGTGCACAGGGAAAAACACATTCGTGTCTTGGAAATTTTTCTCCCGACGTGAAATATAAAAGAAAATAACAAATATCTGATATATGAATATCGCCTGAAAACAACCTGCATAGACTCATGATGTCTGCACTACTGTCCTATAGTGACCTGCCACATGAGGGGACACGCACACAAACACACACACAAACACAAACACACACACACACAAACACACACCTTCATCATCGTCATCAACCTGAGAACGTGCGGACCACGTTTCCTTCCGTAGACACTGCGCAGACACCGCTGTCCTCCCATGAGCCGCGTGTGGATCGTGTTTTCTCGCGTACGCGGCGTAAACCACGCTTCCTCCTGTGCGCCTCTAAACCAGAACTAACACCAAGACTAAAACCAGGTCTAAACCAGGTCTAAACCAGGACTAAACCAGGTCTAAACCAGGACTAAACCAGAACTAAAACCAGAACTAAATCCAGAACAAAAACCAGGACTAAACCAGGTCTAAACCAGGTCTAAACCAGGACTAAACCAGGACTAAACCAGAACTAACACCAGGACTAAACCAGGACTAAACCAGAACTAACACCAGGTCTAAACCAGGTCTAAACCAGGACTAAACCAGAACTAACACCAGGACTAAAACCAGGATTAATCCATTCCAGGACTAAACTAGGACTAAAGCAGGTCTAAACCAGGTCTAAACCAGTGATCTCATATATAAAGCATTTCTCTATCAATAATATTTTTAATATGGTTAAGGAAAGACTGGACTTTTTATTGTCTTTAAGTAGACAAAAGTTATTATGTTCAGATTTCCTCGTCTTTGCTACTTTACAACAAACAGTTTCTTATTCATGGAGACTTGGGCTCAACAGCCAAATTGGAGAGATTTGTTAAACAATAAATGACTTTATAAAGTCACTTTTTTAAATCTATATCAGTCTTTTGATCTGCCACAATAATGTAATAATGAATTTAAATGAAAATACCTCAAATTGAAGGCTTTTCTCAGCAATTTTTAGGTGAGATTAAAATGAGATTAATTAGATTAATTAATTACAGATCATAATTAATTAATCTCTAAATTTTTTTAATCGCATGACAGTACTAACTTATATATTACAATTTTCAGACTGACAGCTGTGAGAGGTGGCGCTCTAGGCGTGTGTGTCAGTGTCTAGTACTACTATTACTCCTGTACCACTGTCACTTCACTCTACTGCACATGTCTCCTGCAGTAAAAGCCTCTGTCTTGCTGCAAATAATGAAATATGCAGCCAAAAAGGTAATCGAGCAGCAGAAAGAAAGTTTGGAGTGAGCGAGAAACTTGTGAGGGACTGACGGAAAGCGGGGATGGAGAACACAGCTTCACGGCAACCGGGAGGATGCACCATGAAACTTTCCTGAAGTCACTGGATGGATGGACAAAGCCTGGACTTCAATGACTGAACTGAAACTGAAACCATCCTGTCGGGATTCAGAAAGGCCCGAATAATTCCAACTGGAACTGATGCTGAGTCTGACGACAGCGACACAGAAGAGGAAGAGATGCTCTGTTTACATCAAGGATCTATGGTTTATGTCCAGAAGTCACACAGAAGTGACACCGAGGATGAAGAATTGAATGGATTTAACATATTAACGCCTGTTCAGTCTGTTGTTCTCTGTTCTATTGTTTTTACTAGAACTTGCCTTTCAACATGAAATGTCGGTTCCTGGTTTCTGATATTATTAAATACATTCATTGCACATTTATTTGGCCGGTGCGACTTATACCCCGGAAAATACAGTATATGGCATACAGTAGTGTTTTATATTAGACTGGGCCTAGTGTTGTGTATAATGTAGATCAGTGGTGCCCAATACGTCGATCCAGATCTACTAGTCGATCACCAAGGTCGTGTGGGTAGATCGCTGTGTCTTAGTACTTTGTCTTGGACTCGATCGCGTTTGGACTCGGTCTTGTCTCTCACTCGAGGTCTGACACTCAACAAGTGTGATCATATTTCATTCCGGCCGCTGCTGTTGGTAATAAACTTGTAGCGGGTGCAGGAGCGTGTGGGGCGTCTCAGTGCAGCCTGTGCGCTCATTTGAAACCCGCGGAGACTCTACGGCACATCACAAACACACACGCTCCCTATGCACGGCTCGTCTGCGACAGCGTGTGCCCTCGTGTACCAGCGTGCATCACAGGGCAGGTTCAACTTCCTAAACATCCTACCTGTCCATCTGCCTCACGTCAGCACGCCGCCCCTCGCCTTTTCACGCTCTCGCTCCTTCCTGCGTACAGCGAACACAAGCCCCTCCCACAGTGCGGCTGATTAGAAGAACAAGACCAAACGTGAAGCAAAAACCAGTCTAAATTTGTGTTACAGTGTTGGCACAAAGCAGGTCTACAGCATAGAGCGGATCTACAGAACAGACCTACTGCCACATTTGGCTGAAGTTTGTCTAACAAAAGTGCACAAATGCATCTGTGTTTGTCACGATGTGCGTTTGGTTTGGTAAATGTGCAGAGGCTGGTAAATATCACTGCAAAACCAGAAAAGAATGTAACTCCAGTTTGGAACTTTAAAAAACAGGTTTAAAAATCTTCCTTCACTTTTTTCACAGTTTTGTGTAAAGTGCCAGAGGAAGTTCTCTTAAAGAAGAGGTTCTCAAACTGTGGGGGGGAGCTCACATGCTGAAAAAGTGTGAGCACCTCTGATGTAGACGGACAAACTTCGGTGTAAGTCTATTTCTTAAAGATTCGATATCATGGTAACAGCCATGATTTCACATCTTCCATAGGTCAAAGGTCAGTAACACTGCAATAAACAGCTGCTCTGTTATTGTACATTCAGTACGAGGGGGATGTTTCATCGAAGTCACTTAACAAGTCCAGACTTATCCTGAAATCCTGAGCTCAAACTAACTCCAGCTCCAGTTTAAGCCTCAACTCGCACCATGACAGAAATAATCCTGCGTCTGACCAAAGATAATTCAAGCCTGAAGTTTAAGCTGCTATTTGTGCTCGCGGTGACTCTGCGAATCAATGGAGCAACAACATCACAGGAAATGAGACTTTTTTTAAACATCTGATTAAACGAGAGAGGAACCACAGCGCACACCCGCAGAGTCTGATACAGGACACTGAACTTCTCCACTTACTCTGATCTGAGAGAGGAAAGACACGACTCCCCTCCTCTCCCGTTCTCCTCCTCCTCTCTCTAGTTTCTCTCTAGTTTCTCTCTAGTTTCTGTCTGGTTTCTCTCTAGTCTCTCTCTGGTTCCTCTCTAGTCTCTCTCTGGTTCCTCTCTGGTCTCTCTCTAGTCTCTCTCTAGTTTCTCTCTAGTTTCTGTCTGGTTTCTCTCTAGTCTCTCTCTGGTTCCTCTCTAGTCTCTCTCTGGTTCCTCTCTGGTCTCTCTCTAGTCTCTCTCTGGTTCCTCTCTAGTCTCTCTCTGGTTTCTCTCTAGTCTCTCTCTGGTTTCTCTCTGGTTTCTCTCTGGTCTCTCTCTGGTTTCTCTCTGGTCTCTCTCTGGTTTCTCTCTAGTCTCTCTCTGATTTCTCTCTGGTCTCTCTCTAGTCTCTCTCTGGTTTCTCTCTAGTCTCTCTCTGGTTTCTCTCTAGTCTCTCTGGTTCTCTCTAGTCTCTCTCTGGTCTCTTCTCTCTGGTCTCTCTCTGGTTTCTCTCTAGTCTCTCTCTCTCTCTGGTCTCTCTCTGGTCTCTCTCTAGTCTCTCTCTGGTTTCTCTCTAGCCTCTCTCTGGTTTCTCTCTAGTCTCTCTCTGGTTTCTCTCTAGTCTCTCTCTGGTTCTCTCTAGTCTCTCTCTGGTTTCTCTCTAGTCTCTCTCTGGTTCCTCTCTGGTCTCTCTCTGGTCTCTCTCTAGTCTCTCTCTGGTTTCTCTCTAGTCTCTCTCTGGTCTCTCTCTGGTTCCTCTCTAGTCTCTCTCTGGTTTCTCTCTGGTTTCTCTCTGGTCTCTCTCTGGTTTCTCTCTGGTCTCTCTCTGGTTTCTCTCTAGTCTCTCTCTGATTTCTCTCTGGTCTCTCTCTAGTCTCTCTCTGGTTTCTCTCTAGTCTCTCTCTGGTTTCTCTCTAGTCTCTCTCTGGTTTCTCTCTGGTTTCTCTCTGGTCTCTCTCTGGTTTCTCTCTAGTCTCTCTCTGATTTCTCTCTGGTCTCTCTCTAGTCTCTCTCTGGTTTCTCTCTAGTTTCTCTCTAGTCTCTCTCTGGTTTCTCTCTGGTCTCTCTCTGGTTTCTCTCTGGATTCTCTCTGGTTTCTCTCTAGTCTCTCTCTGGTTTCTCTCTGGTTTCTCTCTGGTTTCTCTCTAGTCTCTCTCTGGTTTCTCTCTGGTTTCTCTCTAGTTTCTCTCTGGTTTCTCTCTGGTTTCTCTCTAGTCTCTCTCTGGTTTCTCTCTGGTTTCTCTCTGGTCTCTCTCTGGTTTCTCTCTGGTCTCTCTCTGGTTCCTCTCTAGTCTCTCTCTGGTTTCTCTCTAGTCTCTCTCTGGTTTCTCTCTAGTCTCTCTCTGGTTTCTCTCTGGTTTCTCTCTAGTTTCTCTCTGGTTTCTTTCTGGTTTCTCTCTAGTCTCTCTCTGGTTTCTCTCTGGTTTCTCTCTAGTCTCTCTCTGGTTTCTCTCTAGTCTGTCTCTGGTTTCTCTCTGGTCTCTCTCTGGTCTCTCTCTGGTTTCTCTCTAGTCTCTCTCTGGTTTCTCTCTAGTCTCTCTCTGGTTTCTCTCTAGTCTCTCTCTGGTTTCTCTCTAGTCTCTCTCTGGTCTCTCTGGTTTCTCTCTGGTCTCTCTCTGGTCTCTCTCTGGTTTCTCTCTAGTCTCTCTCTGGTTTCTCTCTAGTCTCTCTCTGGTTTCTCTCTAGTCTCTCTCTGGTTTCTCTCTAGTCTCTCTCTGGTTTCTCTCTAGTCTATCTCTGGTTTCTCTCTGGTCTCTCTCTAGTCTCTCTCTGTTCTCTCTAGTCTCTCTCTGGTTCTCTCTAGTCTGTCTCTGTCTCTGTTTCTCTCTGGTCTCTCTCTGGTCTCTCTCTGGTCTCTCTCTGGTCTCTCTCTGGTCTCTCTGGTCTCTCTCTGGTCTCTCTCTGGTCTCTCTCTGGTCTCTCTCTGGTCTCTCTGGTCTCTCTCTGGTCTCTCTCTGGTCTCTCTCTGGTCTCTCTCTGGTCTCTCTCTGGTCTCTCTCTGGTTCTCTCTGGTCTCTCTCTGGTCTCTCTCTGGTCTCTCTCTGGTTTCTCTCTAGTCTCTCTCTAGTCTCTCTCTGGTTTCTCTCTAGTCTCTCTCTGATTTCTCTCTGGTCTCTCTCTGGTCTCTCTCTGGTTTCTCTCTGGTTTCTCCCTGGTTTCTCTCTAGTTTCTCTCTAGTTTCTCTCTGGTTTCTCTCTGGTTTCTCTCTTGTCTCTCTGGTTTCTCTCTAGTCTCTCTCTGGTTTCTCTCTGGTCTCTCTCTAGTCTCTCTCTGGTCTCTCTTTGATTTCTCTCTGGTTCCTCTGGTCCTTCTCTCATCTCTTTCTGGTCCCTCTCTGGTCTCTCTCTAACTTCTCTCTGGTCTCTCTCTCCTTCACTAGAATCATTTGGATCATTTTTGCATTAGAATTACTGAAAAAAGGAACTGTTAACATGAAAACTTCATGACATCACAAGGTGGGGGAGAGCATTTGGAGCTTTAGAGATGTAGACAGACTCATAATGCAGAGTTACTCAAACATGTGAATGAAACAAACACAACTCCAGGTCTGTTTTTGAGGAAGAACAAAATTATTATTATTATTATTATTTTGTGTAATATCGCATTTTTAATATGTATTTTTCATAAGTTTGCAGGAGAGAACAGCGTGATGTCTGGAAGATAAGGCCTGAATGAAGAAACTGTCCAGTCTCTCCTCTCCTTCGGTCCGACAACTACACTTCTGACTCTTATTTCAAATCCATTCTCTCTGTTCCTCTTCATCTCAGACTGTCCAAACTCTGGCAGCCATTTTCAAACTCGTGTGAAGCCGGGGTCATTTCTCGAGCGCCGCTGAGAGTCCAGAGACGAGGCATAAGACGGTGGATACTGACAGTTTACTTCACACACTCCAAAACCAAGTCTGAAGTTTGGAAAGATGGAGAGAACTGTTCACACAGCTGTAAAAATCTGCTATGAGGAAAGGTTTGACAAAATGAAACTAGCCCATAGACTGAAGAAAGAAGCTCCAGTCAAATGAAGCTCAACGAGGGTGGCAGTTATAGAGCGAATTTGGAGCAAGTTCCATATTAGAATAAGAATTTATTTATGGACAAAATAGCGAAATAAAAACACCAGGATTATGTAAAGGTCTCTATCTGGTGTCTCTCTCTGATTTCTCTCTGGTCCTTCTTTAGTCTCTCTCTGGGCTCTCTGTAGTCTCTTTCTGGTTTCTCTCTGGTCTCTCGCTGGTCCTTCCCTGGTCTCTCTCTCTGATCTTTCTTTGGTCTCTCTCTGGTTTCTCTCCGGTCCCTCTCTGGTCTCTCTCTCTCTCTCTCTCTCTCTCTGATCTTTCTTTGGTCTCTCTCTGGTTTCTCTCCGGTCCCTCTCTGGTCTCTCTCTCTCTCTCGCTCTCTCTCTGATCTTTCTTTGGTCTCTCTCTAGTCTCTCTCTAGTCTCTCTCTGGTCTCTCTCTAGTCTCTTTTTGGTCTTTCTCTCTCTCTGGTCTCTCTCTTTGCTCTCTCTCCGGTCTCTCTTTGCTCTCTCTCCGGTCTCTCTTTGGTCTCTCTCTGGCCTCTCTTTGGTCTCTCTCTGGTCTCTCTCTTTGCTCTCTCTCCTGTCTCTCTTTGCTCTCTCTCCGGTCTCTCTTTGGTCTCTCTCTGGCCTCTCTTTGGTCTCTCTCTGGTCTCTCTCTTTGCTCTCTCTCTTGTCTCTCTTTGCTCTCTCTCCGGTCTCTCTTTGCTCTCTCTCCGGTCTCTCTTTGGTCTCTCTCTGGCCTCTCTTTGGTCTCTCTCTGGTCTCTCTCTTTGCTCTCTCTCCTGTCTCTCTTTGCTCTCTCTCCGGTCTCTCTTTGGTCTCTCTCTGGCCTCTCTTTGGTCTCTCTCTGGTCTCTCTCTTGCTCTCTCTCTTGTCTCTCTTTGCTCTCTCTCCTGTCTCTCTTTGCTCTCTCTCCGGTCTCTCTTTGGTCTCTCTCTGGTCTCTTTTTGGTTTCTCTCTGTTCCCCCCTTGGTCTCTCTCTTGTCTCTCTCTAGTCTCTCTCTAGTCTCTTTTTGATCTTTCTCTCTCTCTGGTCTCTTTTTGGTCTCTCTCTCTCTCTGGTCTCTCTCTTTGGTCTCTCTCTGGTCTCTCTCTTGTCTCTCTCTAGTCTTTCTCTGGTCTCATTCTGGTCTTTCTTTGGTCTCTCTCTGGTCTTTCTTTAGTCTCTCTTTGTTCTCTCTCTGCTCTCTCTCTAGTCTCTCTCTTGTCTTTCTCTGCTTTCTCTCTGGTTGCTCTCTGCTCTCTCTCTCTGCTCTCTCTCTAGTTTCTCTTTGCTCTCTCTGCTCTCTCTCTGGTCTCTCTCTGCTCTCTCTCTGGTCTCTCTCTTGTCTCTCTCTGCTCTCTCTCTCTGCTCTCTTTCTGCTCTCTCTCTTGTTTCTCTCTGCTCTCTCTCTTGTCTATCTCTCTGCTCTCTCTCTGCTCTCTCTCGTCTCTCTCTGCTCTCTCCCTTGTATCTCTCTGCTCTCTCTCTTGTATCTCTCTGCTCTCTCTCTTGTCTCTCTCTGCTCTCTCTCTTGTCTCTCTCTGCTCTCTCTCTGCTCTCTCCCTTGTCTCTCTCTCTGTCTCTCTCTCTCGTCTCTCTCTGCTCTCTCCCTTGTTTCTCTCTGCTCTCTCGCTTGTCTCTCTCTGCTCTCTCCCTTGTCTCTCTCTGCTCTCTCGCTTGTCTCTCTCTGCTCTCTCTCGTCTCTCTTTGCTCTCTCCCTTGTATCTCTCTGCTCTCTCTCTGGTCTCTCTCTAGTCTCTCTCTGCTCTGTCGCTTGTATCTCTCTGCTCTCTCTCTGGTCTCTCTCTGGTCTCTCTCTAGTCTCTCTCTGCTCTGTCTCTTGTCTCTCTTTGCTCTCTCCTTGTATCTCTCTGCTCTCTCTCTGGTCTCTCTCTAGTCTCTCTCTCTGCTCTGTCTCTTGTCTCTCTCTGCTCTCTCTCTAGTCTCTCTCTGGTCTCTCTCTAGTCTCTCTCTGCTCTCTCTCTCTGCTCTCTTTCTGCTCTCTGTTTTGTCTCTCTCTTATCTCTCTCTCTTGTCTCTGTCTTTGCTCTCTCTGGTCTCTCTCTGGTCTCTCTCTTGTCTCTCTCTGCTCTCTTTCTGCTCTCTCTCTGTCCTTTTTGTTTCACGTTTGGAGCTTTGTTTGTCCTTGTGTGAAATGAAGAGGAGTGAGGAGCACTTTAGTCTCTCCCCAGAGCTGCTCGGAGGAGGGCACATCCAGGTCAAGGAGGATTCTACAACTAGAACACACACACACACATATAACGCACACACACACACACACACACACTCGGATCCCATCTACTCAAATACAGCAGCAGGAGGAGGAAGAGGAGAAGGAGGAGGAAGGCTGTGTCTCAAAACTCTGATCTTGAATGGGACATTGAACAGAGTGAGAGAAAAATTCCATTGCAAAACATCCTAAACATCGTCCTCAACAACAGTTCTCAACATCCCGACTTATCACCTGTCGTTCACTCGTCGACTTTGCACAAACACGCTCTGATTTTCACTTGTGTTCTTCCTCATGTGCCGCCGTGTTTGTTTTGATGTGTCCGGACTGTCACTCACATCCGTCTCAATCAGACGTGGGACCAAGTCGTTGTTTTGCAAGTCTCAAGTAAGTCTCAAGTCCCAAGTCCTAGACAGGAAAGTCCAAGTGGAGTCTCGAGTCACTGGCCCATAAGTCCAAGTCTAGTCCAATTCGAGCTTCAAGTCATTTCAAGTTTTTAAACCAAAGTTTCAAATATAGCTTAGATTTTTAATTCAATTTTAAACTAAGTTGTACGTATATTTATGTATGAGTATTTCATAAGAGGTGTATAAATGTTTTTTGTTTTTTCTTTGTAAATGTCTTGACAAGATCTTAGTGTGAATAATTATGGTCAGAACAGAAAGGATTCAGATTTAAAAGAGCTTATATAAAGTTATTTTGTCATGTCGTCTGCACTGAAATGGACGGATCTTGTTCTATGTAGTTCCTTGTTTTATTGCAGGAGAGTCAAACTCAAATTCACAGAGGCCAAAATTAAAAACTGGGACTAAGTCGTGGGCCAAACTAAATATTTATTGAAAAATTTCAACAGCATCTGCATGTTTTCTCTTCTTTCCAGATATGTAATGTAAAACCTTTTCTTATTAAAATAAATGTTTAATAATAGTTTTGCTTAAACATTGAATCCAGAACAAACAGAATATAAAATAATAAGACAATTTTAAATAAATAATGTTCCATCCAAAGTACCAAACAGAAGGGTGTTTGTTCCTGTAAAATTAGTCATAACATTTATCAACTGTAAAGAGAAAAATATTTTAGAAAAACATATATATTTTTAGGAGACGCATCAAGTCATCTCATGTCTCTTGCTTCAAATCTGGGTCAAGTCCCAAGTCAATGAGCTTCAAGTCCAGGTCAAGTCCCAAATCTTAGGCCATTTTATCAAGTCAAGTCTCAAGTCATAAAAATAGTGACTCAAGTTTGACTCAAGTCCAAGTCACGATTTCTAAGTCCCCAGCTCTGATCTGAACTCAGAGAGATAAAACAAGTGTCCAGGCGTCTTTGGAGTAGTTTCCTGGTAAGTTCAGACTGATCTGTGTATTTCTTTTACAAAGAGGTCCCCACTCCCTCTGTTGAGACTCAAGCCAGAACCAAACACGGCTGTCCAATCAGATGTGTTTGTTTCAGTGATGAAACAAAGGAGCTCAATGGTCACTCATCATTTTGAAAAAAACAAAATGTCTGAGTTCAGTGCATCGCTCTGCAGAAATCCACAGTTTTTCATTCCCCGGTAAACAGACACATTTGTTTTGATAAAGAAGGAACATGCATGTTTCTGACTGGCTGATCCACCTGTCAATCACACCCATCTGAATTCTGGGAGAAGCACTGGAGACGTTTTATGGATTCCAGGCATTTGTTACAATATCGGAGAAAGGTTTATTCTGGTCACGACAGTGAACATCAGCCTCAGTGTAAAAATCTGTTCTAATTTTATCAGTAAAATGAAAGATAAGAAGCTCAATTATGTTTTTATGATAAGGGCATAAAGTGTAGCGAGATAAGAACAGAAGTGACACAGGAAACTTTCAAAACTTTTAAAGAGACCAGGTCTGTGGAGTCTGGATGTAGTCCTGCTTTAGTCAATCAAACCTGTTGTTACACTAATAGGAGTTGACCTCTGGGACAGAAGGCACCTGGTTGGTCTATCGAAAGCACGCACTATGGTTGCCATGGTTACTGCACACAGGTGTGTGGTGTAGTAACTCACCGTGGTTGCCGTGGTTACTGTGCACAGGGGTGTAGTGGTTCTTGGAGGTTCTGACCGGAGTCTCGTCTTTGGGGGAGCCGTCCACAGCCGCCATGTCCTCGTGCTCGTACTGAGAGATGCCCTGCTGACGCATGATGTCCGCCAGCGCTCTGAAACACACACACACACACACACACACACACACCGTTTATAAGTCTGTTTAAACATTTTATTCATGTAAAAAATAAAATGATGGTATTTTCTATGGCAAACTTAAAACAATTCCACTTCAACAAAGTCTTTAACCCTTCCAGCCCGACAGTAAACAATACCTGGGAATATGTTTACACAACCATGTATAACTTTCCAACCATAAAAGATAGAAATGTACTTTTTTTCCCCTTGAAAAGCTAAGATTTGTTAGTCAGGTTGGTGCCACCTAGTGCCTCCACTCAATTTCATTTCTCTCCAGCAACTAGGTCAGGATTCAGAATACACTAGAAGGTTTGCATGAACCTTGTAAGTTGTAGACTGCACACTGGCCAATCAGCTGTGAGCTGTGAAGCCATGATGTCAAACTCGTTGCGTCTGTCTGGGTCCCTTTTGTGGAACAACACAACAGTAAACAAAGCATCGAGATGGATGTAGATGAAGACAGACATTCTGTGTTGGCAACGATTCCAGAGATCGAGGATTTAAAGCTGGAATAAATGTTTGGTGAATTTTATCAAGGGAAATGACGTTATTGTCCTTCTTCCTACAGGATTTGGTGCATTACATACGTTACGACCAAACAACAGCGATTGGTTAAATTAAAAAAGTACCTGCCTACTGACGAACGAACAAATCCTAATGCGAGGTGAGACGGTTTCCACCAAGTGAAACTGATGAATCAGACTTGTGGTTTTCCAACCATATTTCCGGTATTATCCTGTGTTACATGCTGCATGATGACGTAGGGAAAACGAGTGTCCAACAGGAACTTTGTTTTTGGTCAAACTCATGCGCTTCATCCATTTTGATGTTGCCAAACTTTGCCAAAGAGTGTAGTGAGTCAAAATGGTCGATGCTCTGAGCGTCTGTGCTCGTAACAATTGAAAAAGCCGCTCTAAGTGCAGATATTTCTCAAATAAATGGTCTGCGTCATTGTGCATCCCTTGCTATTTTTATTTGAAACGTTTATTTCAGTCCAAATGCACAAATCCAAATGTAATAAACACCATGGAAATGCAGGAAGTGATGCAGCTCTGTGCCCTGGACCTGACTGGCACCAGTCAAGTCATGGGGCCATTGCACCTTTTTTTGTTTGTTTTTGTTTTGAGGCAATAAGAATATTTTGAGTTTACTTACAGACTCCATATTTTGTATTTTTGTAGCTAAGGCCCTAAATGAAGCATCTTTTATGTCCAAAAAGTTGTTTATACTTTACTGTGTGTTTTCTATGAAAGACTGTGAAGGTTTTTTTTTTTTTTTTTTTTTTTTTTGTTTCTTTATTTTTTTTCATTTACATTTCTGATCCTATAGTTTTTATTCCAGCCATATGACACAATTACAGCAGCAGATTGTGAAATAACACATTGTACTGCAAAAAAAGAAAAGGATGTATAACACTTCGTTCAGGGGTAAAAGGGAGAGTTTTAATAGCAAAATATCCAGTTGAGGACAAATGTACTAAAATTGCCGTTAGGTCTGGAAGGGTTAAAGTGGATTGCTTGGTTTTAACATCTTTTTTACTTGATTTATTTCAGGTTTAGTTGAAATTAAGTTCTGGTCTTGTCCTGCCTAATGTTGTAGTCTTAGTTTAGTCCTGGTTTAGGCCTGGTTTAGTCCTGCTTTAGTCCTGGTTTAGTCCAGATTAAGTTCCCATCACTGCACCTCCCTGGTCCTTGGTCTGGCCCTGGTTCAGTCCTGGTCTAGTCCTGGTTTCCATTTGACAGATTTGAATTTTTCTTTCACTACCTGCTGTGGCGAGCTTCTTGGTGCCTGCCTGATTTGTGTCACGTGTCATTTTTATCCTTTGCTTTTTAGTCCCTGGTGTGGCCCGTGCTCAGACCTGGTTAAGCCCCCTCCTGTCGCTAGCTTAGAGCCTGCCTGATTCGCGACACACTAAAAGCATGTCATTTCTGTCCCTCGTGTTGTAGCCCTTGGTTCAGACCTGGTTTAGTCCTGTTCTCCTGCTCTGCGCTGCCTGCCTGATCTGCGTCACGTGAAAGCAGGTCTCTCTCGTGTTGTGTTTTAGTCCTGGTTTAGGCCCCTCCTTTGCGCTGCCTGATTTGCGTCACAGTGAAAGGATATCATTTCTGTCCCTTGTGTTTTAGTCCTGTTTTAGTTGTGGTTTAGGTTTTGGTCTGGCTCTGGTTCAGACCTGTTTCGGCCCCCTCCTGTAGCTAGCTTGGTGCTGCCTGCCTGATCTGCGTCACGTAAAAGCCTGCCTTTTCTTTCCCTTTTGTTTTTGTCTTGGTTTAGTCTGGTCTGACCCTAGGTAAGATCTGGTTCAGACCTGGTTTAGCCCTCCTCCTGTGGCTAACTCTGTGCTGCCTGCCTGATCTGCATCACATAAAATCATGTAATTTTGTTTGTGTTTTAATCCTTGTTTAGTCCCTGGTCTGTCCCTGCTTCAGACCTGTTTAGCCCCCTTCTGTAGCTAGCTTAGTGCTGCCTGCCTGATCCGGGTCACGTAAAAGCATGTCATTTACACCCCCTGTGTTTTAGTCCTTGTTTAGTCCTTGGTCTGGCCCTAGTTTAGACCTGGTCGAGACCTGGTTCAGACCAGGTTCAGGTTCAGTTCTGTTTAAGGCGTGGTGTAGTCCCTGGTCTGGCCCTGATTCAGACCTGGTTTAGCCCCCTTCTATAGCTAACTTAGTACTGCCTGCCCGATCTGCGTCACATAAAATCATGTCATTTACATCCCTTAGGTTTTAGTCCTGGTTTAGTATCTGGTCAGGCTCTAATTCAGATCTGGTTCAGATCTGGTTTAGCCCCCTCCTGCACCTAGTTTTGCAGTGCCTGCCTTATCTGTGTCACAAAAAATAATAAATACATAAATAAATAAAAATAAAAATAAAATCATGTAATTTCTCTCCCTTGTGATTTAATTCTGTGTAGCCTGGTGTAGTCACTGGTCTGGCTCTGGTCTGGCCCTGGTTCAGACCTGGTTCAGACCTGGTTCAGTCCCCTCCTGTAGCTAACTTTGTAATGCCTGCCTGATCCGTGTCACATACAATCATGTCATTTCTCTCTCTTCTGTTTTAGTTCTGGTTTAGTACCCGTTCTGGCCCTGGTCTGGCCCTAGTTCAGACCTGGTCCAGACCTGGTTCAGACCTGGTTAAGACCTGGTCCACACCTGGTTTTATCCCCCTCCCGCAGCTAGCTTTGCGGTGGCTGCCTGATCCGCGTCACGTAAAATTATGTCATTTCTCTCCCTTGTGTTTTAGTTCTGGTTTAGTCTTGGTTTAGTACCCAGTTTTTAGTACTCTAGTTCAGACCTGGTCCAGACCTGGTCCAGACCGGGCTGAGACCTGGTTTAGCCCCCTCCCGCAGCTAGCTTTGCGGTGGCTGCCTGATTGGCGTCACGTAAAAGCAGGTCGTCTCTGTGCCTTAAAGAATGGACTCGCTCTGGGTTATTAATAAAACGGGTCGTTGTGAAAGTGAGCGCAGCGCACGGCGTGACATTGACACACTTACGGCGCCCTCTGCCTTTTCTCCTTAAAGAAACCAGACCAAAAATAATAAAGGACTTTAGAAAGAGGGATAGAGAGATGGAGGACGAGGAGTTAGCCATGAGAGAGGGAGAGAGACAGAGAGAAACAGCAACAGAGAGAGAGCAAGTGTGTGATGGAGACAGAAAGAAGAGCAGAGAGAGACAGAGGTAGAGAGGAGACACAGAAAAAGGGAAAGAGGTGGAGAGAAAGACAGAGAGAGGGAGAAAGGGGGAGAGACAGAGATAGAGAGAGGGAGAGAGGAAGGAAGGGAGAGGGGTAGAGGGAGAAAGATAGAAGGAGACAGAGGGGGGAGAGACAGAAAGAGAGACGGGAAGAGAGAGAGAGAGACCTCCCTCTCAGAGACAGAGAGTGGAGAAACAGAAAGAGAGTAGGAGACAGTGAGAGAAACAGCAACGGAGAGAGACAGAGAGAGGTGGAGAGAAAGACAGAGAGAACGAGATAGAGGGAGAGACAGAAAAAGGCAGAAAGAGGAAGAGAGAGAAACAGGGACAGAGAGAGAGAGAGAGAGAGAGAGAGAGAGGTGGTAGAGATAAAAGGACTGGATGATAAGACATAAAAATAATCTTTATATTTTTCAAATATTGATCACATTTTTCATTTTGGTTTATCTTGCATTAAAAACCAAAAAAACAAAACAGTTTGAAGTCTCAACAAACCACAGTAATGAACTCAACTAACCTGGGGCTAAACCACAAGTAAACCAGGTCTGAACCAGGTCTGAACCAGGTCTGAACCAGGTCTGAACCAGGTCTGAACCAGGTCTGAACCAGCTCACCAGTCAACTGACCAGATGTTTGTTGGGCTAATCTCAAACAAATAATAATAAGATTCAACATTTCATCAGAAGTTTGGTGATTTCTTTCAAAAACAGTGACTCTCCTGTAGAGTTATACAGGCCCCGCCTCCACCTGAAACTATCATCATCAACCAATCAAAGAGTTCACCTGAACTAGAGACGCCAAATACCAAAACTCAATACTACAACTAATATCAAAACGAACGCATTTTTCGCAGGTATCGAAAAAAGGTTTACTAAAAAAGTCTCATTGACAGGACAGTGCAGAACTTTTTCTGAATGATGTTGAGCTGTATGAGAACAAGTAGAAGAGCACATAAACACATAAACACATACACCCATGGACACTATGAACCTACTGCACCACTGACGATTACACACATATAACACACATGGGAACAGAAAAGAAATGACCATTTAATGTAAATCTGTGTATCATTTGTTCATTTGTTTTTCAAAATAAAACCAAAGAAAGAAAGAAAGAAAACGAAAAAAACAACAACTATTTTCTTCATTATTCGTCTCCAAAACCAAAATAAAAAAAAACAGATAATGATTCTTTTTTTTTTTTTTTTTTCAGTTTTCGATTTTGTTCGGGAGTGAGACCAGGGCTGAGGCCGGGGCCAGACCGGGACCAGACTGGGACTGAAAACGGTTGGTCCTGGTTCAGTCCGTATGTAGCGCAAAAGTCACAGTTTAAGTCACGTAAACGGGAAACAGCCGTTATCCTTTTTTTTTTATTCATTTAAACACAGAAAACTGTGTTTTTCTGTGTTTAAATGAACAAAATGTTTGCTGCAAACTCGGGATGATTACCTTTTTTGTCCTTCCTGTGGATCAATCCTGCCCATCGCCTTCACCTTTCACTATTTTTCAGTTCCGTTGGGAAGAGAAACAGTTTGAACAGAGGTTTGAGTCACACACATCTGATTCACTTTTGCATTTATGGAGTTCGCAAACAAAATTTCTCGAGTCATTTTCTGCTGTTAGGATCCAACAACCACACAATTACGATGTCTGAATCCCAAAACTAAAATATGACAATATCAGAACCAGAAACAAAAGTGATATGGTTCAAAAGACTTGGAAAGATCGACTTTGACAATAGACACATCCCACTGGGAAAACAAACATGGAGGATTGATGCTCACTTTTTCGGAAAATCCTTCCCAGTATGCACTGCACAATGACCGGACGTCCGAGATTTTTGATGCATCTATTTAATTACGTTGAACATTCAGGTTTACAGAGTGTTTTTTTTACTATCACAGTGGTATCAGAATCAGTTTTTAGCTCTGTGCAGAGGGGACACTGACGAATAACTCTCCTCCTTATTATTGCACACACTTTTGTCCACACATTTGTACGGCGGCGGAGTGTTGTGTTCGTGTGAATAAAGGATTACATCATGTGTATTTACTTGAAGAGAAAGCAGAAAGCTTCAAAAAGACGCGCGCTCAGAGTTTCCACATGAATATTTGATCAGTGGCTCTGTATTGTTTTAAACCTGCACAGGCAACAGATGGAAAAGGAGGGAAAGAAACGGGTTCAAACAGAATACGTGTTAAAGCTGCATTATGTAACTTTACTAGAATAGGAAATCAGATATGTGCTATGTGTTTCCGTCCAGTTATTACAGTAAAGTTATGTAATGCAGCTTCAACATGGATTCCATTTGAATATTTTCTTTATATACAGATATACTAGTAAAGCTGCAGATCAAAGCAATTATAATAATATAATATATCCTAATTATAGATCAATAAAATGCATTGTCATAGACGCATCAAAAATCTCAGACTTCTGGTCATTGCACAATTCATACTGGGAAGGATTTTCCGAAAAAGTGATCATCAAACCTCCATGTTTGTTTTCCCAGTGGGATGTGTCTATTGTCAAAGTCGATCTTTCCAAGTCTTTTGAACCATATCACTTTTGTTTCTGGTTCTGATATTGTCATATTTTAGTTTTGGGATTCGGACATCGTAATTGTGTGGTTGTTGGATCCTAACAGCGAAAAATGGCTCGAGAAATGTGTTTGCGAACTTCATAAATGCAAAAAGTGAATCAGATGTGTGTGACTCAAACCTCCGTTCAAACTGTTTCTCTTCCCAACGGAATTGAAAAATAGTGAAAGGTGAAGGTGATGGGCAGGATTGATCCACAGGAAGAACCAAAAAGGAAAACATTTGACTGTCTAAATCATCCTGAGTTTGCAGCAAACATTTTGAATGTGGAGTGACTTCAAAGCAAAATCCTGATCCCTCGCTCCACCTCGGTTATGAATTCAAAAAGTCAACGGCAAAGCAAAAGGCACCAACTGTTCAAGAAACACCTTCCACTGTAAAGAGACCAAGACGTGATGTTGCTGTAAAACCACAAGAACAAGAAAGTGCAGCTCAGTCTGTTTGTCTTCTGCATCTCTCGATTAACAAACGGGATCCTGCTTTGATGGAGCTACTCATTACTAAATGTTCTCTCCTGATCTCTGATTTTATAAAATATATTTCCCCAAAATGTTCTTCTTCATTAAGAATTTGTTTGGCTGGTGTGACTTATATTCCAGAGCGACTTATAGTCAGAAAGACATGGTAGTTATAACATGTTTAATTGTCCTATAATCAGGAAGTGCACATTAGTATGCTAGTTGGTGTTTATGGCTTTAATATGTAACTTTACTAGGACAAGGCATCTGCTTGTTTCCATGAACCCTTTATTCCATTACCTGGAAAGTTCCCTAGTATGACATTAAAGGGCCTGCACCAATTTATTATTATTTTAGTTTTATTATTATTATATTTTTTTTATGTATTTGAACAAAATATGTCTTGACCCTGTACAGATATACATTGTATCAACAGCTGCTGAGGTCAAAATACGTCTGCTGCGTACTGTCTTCATCGTTATAAAGTGTTTCCAGGAAGTGTACTGTTCGCATGCTAGTTGATTTGGGCTTTAACATGAAGACAAAAGTTCACTCTGGGGTCTGAAAGTAGTGAAAAGCTCTAGGACAGGGGCAAACTACGGTCTGTTTCACAATGAGATCTGCACACGCAGGACATGTGCTTGCCTATGGTGTGCAGGGGAAAACACCTCATTTACTTTTCATGCGTTCAGAAGTATTTGTCTGTTGGACGAATTCTCACTCAACTTTACATTCTTGTGACCGGGATAGTGCGTTTACATGCACCATGACTCAAAAATACCTAAAAGAAAATCGTAAGCGTGATACTGATGTGCATGTAAACACACTCATTATAAACAATGCACAAGATCAAATATAACACGTCGCTCGCAGACTGGCGCTGTCACTGTTCTGTCCTTGCATTGGTCATTGTTGAGTTTTGGCACTGGGGACGCACATTGAACAGAAGTAGATCTGCATCTTCTACAGCAGGGGTGTCCAAACTTTTTTCATCAAGGGCCACATATCTAAACACAGATGAAACAGAGGGCCGATTGAGGGCTGTAAACTCCTGCTCAATATAGTGAATCATTGAAATATGTGCATGTTTAACACGTTAGAATGAGTCATCTGTCTTTATTCATGCTAAAAACCACAAACTAAATAATAAATATTAACTTTATCAAGGTAGATTTTTCAAAAACTTGCAGTAAAAAGTTAAATTTTAATTGATGCAAGATAATTTGGGCCAATTAACCTGGAAGCCTGAGGGCCAAGAAAAATTTGTCTGAGGGCCGCATTTGGCCCACGGGCCATAGTTTGGACATGCCTGTTTTACAGTTTCTGAAATAAAGACAGTCAGGAGAGTGATGATAATAATATCCTGAAGGAGAACAGAACTTTCAGTGCTTTAAAATAGAAACTGTTAGTAATAATAATAAAAAATATATATTTTATTAATTTAATTTTCAGTGTTTTAGAAAGATATTTTGTTGTAATTCTTTGTAGTGACTTTCAATTGAAATTCAAGCACAGGTTTTCTACATATCCCATGTTATTTTTTTCTCTCCACTCCATCCATCTGCTCCTGGTCCGGTGCTTCCCTCAAATTTTAGAACCTTTTGTGGCCCCCGAGCCAAAACGTTTGCCCACCCCTGGTCTAGGATGATCTGACTGCAAAAGGTAAGTGAGGAAGAACTTTGGACCACTGCAGACTGTTTACGATGATCTAGTTCTGTTTTTAAGACAGTAAAAATCACCTTCATCTCCTGGACAAGTTATAGACCAGATCTGTGGAAAGGCGACCTCACGCACTGTAAGAATGCATGTTCTTCAAGGTATTTTTTGAACAATAAAAACATCTGTTAGAAATACATGTTTGAGAGTTAGGTTTAATGCCATACTGTGGAACATTAGACAAACCTGTAACATTGCCATGGAAACAAGCAGGTGCCTGACCCTCAAATCCTGCACCCTTAAATGTTCCACAGTATGACATTAAACGTACCTGTTTTACAGTTTTATCCCTTCAGAACACATGGACATTACTGCACATCTGCTTGTCTCCATGGTGATAGAAGAATATTCTAGACAAAACAATAACATCTCCATGGAGACGAGCAGCACCGTGCTCCATAAAAGTTACATGATGAACCTTTAAAACAGATGCTATGTATTATTTAGCTCTGTGAAAACAATTGCTACAACTCAGCAAAGGTTTTTCAAATTGTGTATCTTTTCTGGTCGAGGGTCCGTCACCTGATTGTTTCTTTTTTTTTATTTTATTTTATTGCCACAAATCAGTTTGCATCAACAGTGTTCTGAGACCGGGCCTTTACACAATTTATATATTCACTTTTTTTTTTTTCTCTCCTCCCCCCTCTAGAAGAAGAAAAGAGAAAAAAATGCAAAAACAAATAAAAATAAAAACATAAAAAATAAGGCATATTACGGCATACGTGTCTTATTTGAAAAAGTCAATAATTGAGCTTCATTTCTTTTCAAAAGTTGGCACCTTGAGCTGTAGTTGTGCCGTTAACAGTTCCATTGTATAAACTTGTCTGATTTTTGAGATCCACTGATCAGTGTTTGATATTTCAGGTTTCAGCCAGTAGATCGTGATCATTTTTCTTGCAGTTATCAGAAGAAGATGCAGCAGAAAGCACCAGGGCCCAGTCAAGCAGAAGTAAACAACAAGGCCAAAAACTCAAGTTAATTCATCTGATATAAAAATGTATTGAACAGATACATATGTACTCTAGTTTATGAAACTGTTGACCTTTTTTCTGTACCATTTTTGGTTCTAAAGTTCCATATGTTTTAAACAGACCATGTATGAAACATGGAACAAAAATTATTTCCCAAATTTCAAAGACCTGAAAATCATGTAAATAAATGGATGTATTTCATCATATCTTGTGTTATTCCATCTTTGAACTGTTGATGAAGGTACAGGATTTAAAAAAAAAAAAAAGTATTTAAAATGATAAAAAATTTGCTTGGAAGGACTGACATATTTTATAGAAATAGTTTCCTTTCATTTTGAAGTAATATTAAAGTATTCAGAAGAAAAAAAGTGACAAATGATGTAAAATCCTGCACCTTCTACTTGTTTGCACAATTTTCCCTCCGTTACTTTTCCCTCCGTTACCATGAACTTTCTTAATAAAAAATCTCATGAGTCAAAAAGTAAGAGGTTTTTCAACCTAATCTTGTACCATATGGTAGAAAACTATATGAAGCAAATATTCAAACCAGTTTGTTAAGGATATGGAAGTGAGAACCAAGAGTTATCACTGTTTGGATTGAAGGCCGTGTCGTGAGTATACAACATGCAATTCTAAAATACTGAACTTATATATTTGTTTAAATACTGTTAATGAAGTCACACAATTAATGCCTAACCACTGAAATCTGATATATATGTTTAAAGGTTCCACTGTGTGAAAACATACATGTTTTTCCCTTTGCAGAGATGAAGGTTGTGTCTTTTTAAGGACATTTTTTACAGAGCAGCTGATGAGGGGTCATCCTGGCACCAAACCTAATAGATCTGGTCATCCCCATAAACGGAGAGGCTTCAGGGAGGATCCAAGGAGTGAACCTGATCAACATTTCATTTGCATATTCATAACTGATGATATATATTTCTGGGTGAAGCGAAAGCACAGTTGTTAAAAAAAAACACCTGGTTGTAAATTGTGTGTAGCTGTAGGCGTCAGGGACAGTGATTTGACCCAGAGCTCTGTATTAGAATTGTACTTAATAGGGAATTAACTTTTGTGATTTTAATCGATCGATTCTAGTCATCATTTTCCACAGAACATGCTAACAGGATTTATTGCCCAAAAAGTGCTGCATATTTCATTCCCTCCGTTACCGACATGAGTTTTTTTAATTTTTTGTCAACAACTTGAAAGAATCTCACAGGTTTAACTTGACCCTGTTGGAGTGTAACTCTTTCCTACATTCTGATACTTTACTTATTTCAATAGTTCCTCTAGTTTCTGAATAAGAGACATTTGAATGTCAAAAATCTGCCCCTGTTTCCCTCCGTTACTGCTTGACCAGACCCAGTGATCATGAGAGAGACCATCAGGAAATATATCAAGCAACAATATCTTTGGGTCCATCAACAAGTCCACAGCCAATATATTTTGTAAGAACATCTTTAATATCAATCCAGAAACGTTTTATATCGGGGCAGTCCCAAAATATGTGAGTCTTTTCGCCCACAAGTCCACACTTCCTCCAACATTTGTCACTAACACTACATTGAGAAATAAAAGTTTTCAGCTGGGTTCTAAAGAATCTTAAGTTGACCTTCCAGTCAAACTCCTTCCAAATGTTGACTTCCTGCCCGTCTATGACAACCAGAACAAACACTCGCCCAGGTGTCTTCATCCACAGTCACATTCATTTCCATTTCCCACTGTTGTTTTATATGATTCGTTTTATCAGACACGTCCATTAACAGTTTTTGGTCAATCTTGCTCACTTGCTTTTTCAATACGCCACAGTTTTCAAGTAGATCACTAAAATATTGGCTCTCAACTGGGAACAAGTCTTAAATACATTTACTTCAAATAACTGACTGACTGTGATCAAGCCTCTCCAATCCGTGTATCATTCGTTCATTCGTTTTTCAATATAAAACCAAAAATAAGAAAATGACTTTTGTCTCCAAAACCAAAATTAAAAAACAGATAACGATTGTTTTTTTCATTTTTCGATTTTGTGTTTAAATGAAGGATGGAAAAAACGTTTACGTGACTTCTACGACTGCGACTTTTGCACCGCATACGGACTGAACCAGGACTGATCCAGGTCCAAGACCAGGCTTGCTCTGGTCCCGGTCTGGTCCCAGTCTCAGTAGCGCTCTGGTCCCGCTCTGGTCCCGGACCTGGTCCATTTGAACCAAAACCTCGGTTCATTTTCGTTAGTGTGAAAGCGTCAGTTGATGCTTTGCTCCACCTCAGAACCAGTCGTGGTTGTTGAGCGCGGAGGACTGGAGCAGCCCGTCCAGACCTGTAGTCCACAGAACATTCTCACTTTCCCCGCACGGAACCAGCGCGCAGACGATGACATGGAACCGATCGGACCACTGGTCTCGGTCTCAGTTCCGCTCTGGTCCCGGTTTTGTCTCGGTCTCAGTCCCGGTCTGGTCCCGGTCTGATCTTGGACCTGGATCAGTCCTGGTTCAGTCCGTACACGGTGCAAAAGTTCGGCATCGCAGTCACAGAAGTCACATAAATGGGAAACGGCCGTTATCCATTTTTTCCGTTTTTCATTTAAACACAAAATCGAAAACTGAAAAAACGAATCGATATCTGTTTTTTTTTTTATTTTGGTTTTGGAGACAAATAACGAAGAAAACTGTTGTTTTTTCATTTACTTATTTTTGGTTTTATATTGAAAAACAGATTCTCTCCCCGCCCAGCAGCTAAAGCTCCTATCTGAAAGAGATGGCAAGAATCACCTGATTGTTTCTATGGAGATGCCATTTCTCTGCCTGGAATGTTCCACAGTGTGACATTAAACAGATCTGCCTTTCAATTCAAGATGCATCGTGTAACATTTCTGGTAAAAAAAAATCATCAACCATCAAATTGTTTTCTCCATGGAGATGTTATTGCTTTGTCTGGAAAGTTTCACAGTATGGCATTAAACCTTTCTATCTTCATGGAGACCAAACCAGACCAAGTTCCAGGTCAGATCTGTGGAGAGGCGACCCCGCTCACAGTCAGAATGTCTGTTTTTCTCAGTATTTTTGAGCTCTAAAACCACCTGTCATTGAATAAATGTAAAGTAGAGCTGTTTAATGTCACACTGTGGAACATTCTAAGCAGAGCATTGATGTATCCATAGAAACAAGCAGGTGACAGATTCCCAACCAAAAAGTTACATAGTGCACCTTTAAATTACAGCTGCTTTTACAGATCAAAAAACAAAAAGACATCCGGACTCTCCACAGATCTGACCTGTAACAGTGAAAAGCACTTGACAAACACAGTACAGCTTCAAGATCAGTGGGAATCTAACCCTCACCCACGGCAGCTCTTTAAATCTGGAGTTATGTTCCACTTTGACTCACTGCAAATGACTGCTATTATTCGACTTGTTTCACACCAGTTCTGCCTCATTTTCGCTCTTTGTGTTCAGAAAATTGTTCTCGAAATGAGAGTTTAAAAGAAACCCTCTTCACCTCCGCGGACTTATTTTGGTTTGAAGTAAACTTCAAATCTCAACTTTTGTAAAATCAGGATGAAATTTCACAAAATTAGTTCAATTATCAACAGGGCCAGAAATAAGTAACAGTACTAAACCTGGACTAAATGATGACTAAACCTGAACTAAACCAGGTCTAAAACTGTACTAAACCTGAGCTAAACCTGGACTAAACCTGGATTAAAGCAGGATTAAACCTGTACTATCTCTGGGTCATCTCTGGAAGAAACTTGGACTAAACCTAGACTGAATCTAAACTACCCGGACCTAGCCTGAATTAAACCTGGACATAACCTTGACTAAACAACAACTAAACCTGCACTAAACTAGGACTAAACCCAGACTGAACCTGGACTAAGTCTGGACTATCTCTGGACTAAACCTGGACTAAACCTGGACTAAACCTGGACTAAACCAGGACTAAACCTGTTCTAAACTTGGACTAAACCTGAACTAAACTTGGACTAAACCTGTACTAAACCTTGGCTAAACCTCGACTAAACCTGAATTTAACCTGAACTATACCTGGACTAAACCTGGACTAAACCTGGACTAAACTAGGACTAAACCTAGAATAAACTAGGGCTAAATCAGGATTAAAACTGGACTAAAATAGGATTAAACTTGGACTAAACTAGGGTTAAATCTGGACTAAACCTGGACTAAACTAGGATTAAACCTGGACTAAACTAGGATTAAACCTGGACTAAACTAGGATTAAACCTGGACTAAACTAGGATTAAACCTGGACTAAAATAGGACTAAACTTGGACTAAACTAGGGCTAAACCTGGACTAAACCTGGATTAAACCTGGACTAAACTAGGACTAAACCTGGACTAAACTAAGGTTAAACCTGGACTAAACTAAGGTTAAACCTGGACTAAATCTGGACAAACCAGGACTAACTCTGAACTATCTCTGGATTTTACCTGAACTAAACTGGGACTAAACCAGGTCTAAACCTGTACTAAACCTTGACTAAACCTGAATTTCACCAGAACTAAACCTGGATTAAACCAGGACTAAACCTGCACTATCTCTGGGCTATCGCTGGACTAAACCTGGACTAAACCTGGATTAAATCTGGATTAAACCTGGATTAAACCTGGACTAAACCAGAATTTAATATGGGCCTAACCTGAACTAAACCTGAACTAGATCAGGACCACACCGGGTCTACATCAGGACTAAATCAGGATCAGACCAGGCCCGAGCAGGACATGTATGAACACAGACACTCTGACAGTTTCCCTTTCACTCTGAGACGCTTAATTGCAGTTATGTCCTTTTGTTTTGCTCGTCCTCAAACGCCTCGTAGACTCGCTCATGCGTCAGTCTGCGCCCTGACGGCTCTGCCCTCTGCTGCCCCCTGTGCTCGCTGGGGACGTGGCGATTAGCGCTGATGACACTCAAGTACCCGGGATCCAGAACGGGCCCGGCCTTGGTCACAGAATCAGCTCCTCGTGTCCTTGTGTCCTCGTGTCCTCATGTCCCTCGTGTCCTCGTGTCCTCGTGTCCCCGTGTCCTCGTGTCCCTGTGTCCTCGTGTCCCGTGTCCCTGTGTCCCGTGTCCCCGTGTCCTCGTGTCCCCGTGTCCCCGTGTCCCGTGTCCCGTGTCCTCGTGTCCTCGTGTCCCCGTGTCCTCGTGTCCTCGTGTCCTCGTGTCCTCGTGTCCTCGTGTCCTCGTGTCCCCGTGTCCTCGTGTCCCGTGTCCTCGTGTCCTCGTGTCCTCGTGTCCTCCGTCAGACGCACTGGTCCAGGACAGAGCGGAGAGACTTTATTTATTTACTGAGTGATTCCATTATTTATTTATAGAGAAAACAACTACTTTTTGGATAATTAAAATGGATGACTCATTTTCTAAAAAATACAAGGTCATTATTCAAATTTCACTTTTTTTTTTCCTGGTTTGGATCTATTTTAGTGTAAGGCATTAGTAGGATTATTATTAAAATTGGACTTCCTGGTTGTAAATCATGACATCACACTAGGGAATTCAATAACTGTTACCTAGCAACCGTTTAGTACACAGGGCCAGATCCTCGGATGTCACGGAGAGTATGTTTAGGACATTTGGAGATCTGTTTGAACCCAGAGCCAAAGTTTCTGTCCGTCTCCTCGTGTAGTGGAGGAGATAGATTGTGTTTGAACAGTTCTCTATACAACTACTATAACACTACAATAATAATAATAATAATAATAATAATAATAATAATAATAATAATAATAACACTATTCTGCGTACAACTGTTAGAAAACTATTATTATTACACCATTCTCCAGACAACCATTCCCCTATCTCTCTCTCCCTTTCTTCCCTCTTTCCATCTCTCTTCCCTCTGTTCCTTTCTCCCTTCCCTCTCTCTGTCTCCCCTCTCTCTGACTCTCCCTCTCTCCTCACTCTCTCCGTCTCTCTGTCTCTCCCCTCTCCTCCTCTCTCTCTCTCCTCTCTCCCTCTCTCCTCCCTCTCTCCGTCTCTCTGTCTCTCCTCTGTCTCTCCCCTCTCCTCCTCCGTCTCTCCTCCATCTCTCCTCCATCTCTCTCCTCTCTCTTCTCTCTTCTCTCTCTCTCCCTCTCTCCTCCCTCTCTCCGTCTCTCCTCCGTCTCTCTTCCCTCTCTCCGTCTATCCCTCTCCGTCTCTCTGTCTCTTCCATCTCTCCCTCTCTTTTCTGTCTCTCCCTCTCTCCTCTGTCTCCCTCTCTCTCTCTCTCTGTCTCTCCTCTCTCTCCCTCTCTCCTCTCTCCTCTCTCTCCTCCGTCTCTCTCCGTCTCTCTCTCTCCGTTCTCTCCTCCGTCTCTCTCTCCTCCGTCTCTCCTCCGTCTCTCCTCCGTCTCTCCTCCGTCTCTCTCCGTCTCTCCTCCGTCTCTCCTCCGTCTCTCTCCGTCTCTCTCCGTCTCTCTCCGTCTCTCTCTCCTCCGTCTCTCTCCTCCGTCTCTCCTCCGTCTCTCCTCCGTCTCTCTCCGTCTCTCTCTCGGTGGGTGGTAATTGGCTGCTGCACGCAGGTTGGATCGATGGAGGAGAGTCGTTTAAATCAGAACTTTTGGCTGGAGTTTGTTTTGGTTTTGGTGAAGGTCACAGCTTCAACATTCAGCTCACAAACTCTGAACCACCCCGAGTCTGCAGCTCCAGCTCTGCTACACACACACAACCTGACACACAACCTGACACACAACCCGACACACAACCCACACACACTCCACACACAACTCCACACACAACCTGACACACAACCCGACACACAACTCCACACACAACCTGACACACAACTCCACACACAACTCCACACACAACCTGACACACAACCTGACACACAACACACAACCTGACACACAACTCCACACACAACCTGACACACAACACCACACACAACCACACACAACCTGACACACACAACTCCACACACAACCTGACACAACACACACAACCTGACACACAACCTGACACACAACTCCACACACAACCTGACACACACAACCTGACACACAACACACAACCTGACACACACAACTCACAACACACAACCTGACACACAACTCCACACACAACCTGACACACAACCTGACACACACACACACAACCTGACACACAACCACACACAACCTGACACACAACCTGACACACAACCCGACACACAACCTGACACACAACCCGACACACACAACTCCACACACAACCTGACACACAACCTGACACACAACCCTCTCCTACAGACGCACAACCCAGGTATCGATACAAAGAAAACCTCTAACATCACCATGGAGACAAGCAGGTGACTCTCCACCAGAAAAGTGACATATTTAACCTTTAATGCAGCTCTATATGCTCCTGGTTTAGACCTGGTTTAGTCCAGGTTTAGTCCTGGTTTAGACCTGATTTAGACCTAGTTTAGTCCAGGTTTAGTCCTGGTTTCCTGGTTTAGTCCTGGTTTAGAACTGATTTAGACCTAGTTGTAATCCTGGTTTAGTCCTGGTTTAGTCTTGGTTAAGATCTGATTAAGACCAAGTTATGACCCTGGGTTTAGTCCTGTTTTTACATCTTATTTAGTCCTGGTTTCATCCTGGTTTTGTCCTGATTTAGCCTTGGTTTACCTGGAGACCTGGTTTACCTGGTTAGACCTGGTTTAGACCTGGTTTACCTGGTTAGACCTGGTTTACCTGGTTTTCCTGGTTCAGACCTGGTTTAGTTCAGACCTGGTACCTGGTTAGACCTGGTTCAGACCTGGTTTAGACCTGGTTCAGACCTGGTTTAGACCTGGTTTAGACCTGGTTCAGACCTTAAATCACCTCTTGAAAAGTTCACTTCTTGGAGGCTCAGACTGTCTGCAAACAGCCTTGAGTTCCTCTTCCCCCTGGACTTGAGCAGGACAGAGACGAGATGAAACTGAAGCTCACATGGGACAAAACCACTTAAAGTTATTGCACAGAATTAGAATAGAAAACCACGAGGAACCAGACGCTTTCATCACAACCAATCCTGCACAGAAAAGACCTGCCTCAGATTTCAGGGCTTTAAACTGCGTCAGAGCCTTTCATCTGGTCTTTAGAAAGGTAAGAAAAATACAGCTGTTATGACTTTAAGAGGAACTGTAAAAAAAATCAAAATCTCTCTTTAAATATGTGGAGTTTCAAAGCATGTCCCCTCTGCTCCTCTGTCCAAACACCAAATACAGGTCCACAAAATGAAACCGTGTTATAATGTTCCCTCCTCAAAAACAGACCTGGAGTTGTTTTGTTTCATTCACACATGTTTGAGTAACTCTTCAATATTACTCTGTCCACATCTCCAAAGCTCAAAATGATCTGCTCCACCTTGTGATGTCATGATGTGCAAGTTTTCAAGTGAACAGCTGTTTTGGGGAGAGCTATTTGTGTGGCTAGGGATGTCCCGATTAGGGACGGGCATTTGATTAAATTTTCTTAATCGATTGTCGGAAGAATTAACGATCGATTATTGATTAATCATTAACGTTTTTATATTAAAATGATCATCATTATTATTACCATCTGCACTACTAATCTGCATAAATAAATTCAACTTTACGACATATAAACCGCATCAGTCCGTTTGACATTATAATGTGTTTAATTCAGTTTTGCACAACTCTCACATAAACTAAACTTAAAACCACATCGCTAATTTGCATAAACTCAGGGAAGATAAAACTCCAGCTCTTGTGTCGCTGATGTGGTTCAACTTCTGTTGGATTAAAAGACACGACTCAGGTGAATACAGGTTAGTGTGACCAGATTTGCGTTTGTCAAAACCAGGACACCGTACGGGGGGAGGGAGGTGGGGACTCGTCATCGACATTGAGCGACTCTCACCTGGTAAAACTTTTTCCCACTGGACACCGAAACATATGTGCTGCTTTGTTCACTGTGCACATGGACTCACACTTGTCCCGAACGCAACGGAAAGCCTGGAATTTCTTGTACAAATCATCGTTAAATGTGCATTTGCACTTCAGTACACTGCAGACTGACCCACTGTTTGTGTCTCGCTCCTTCTGATGCAGACACATGTACACACCTGTTTGGTCACGATACACACAGCAACCTACATTCGGTTTGTTGATTAAAATTAACGTAATCGATGAAATTCTTAATGATCAATTATCGATTAATCCATTAATCATGCCCATCCTTAGTCCCGATCACATTTTTTTGCCCCCAAGTCCGAGTCCGAGTCCTTTGATTTTGAGTATCTGCTGATACCAAGTCCCGGTCTGAAACTTCTCTACAACATTATGAAATGAACTAAGAGCAAAGAATGTGTAATATTTGGGCTGAACTTCGTGTGAAAAATCAAATGTCCAAAACTTAAATTTTATTATTAACTTTTCTAACCATGAACCATCATTGTTGAAAATCTTGACTTTTTACAGTTTGGTCTTGGAATGTGTAACTTAGTAAACTTAATGAACTGGACAAAACAGGAACCAGACCAGAACCAGATCAGACCTGAGACTCTGCACAATCTACACTTTGTATATTTGATATTATATGTTTGCATGTGCATTACATTTGAAACATTTAGACTCGTCTATGAAATCCAAATAATATAAAATCTTACCAAATAAAAATGAGATGACAGAAGCCCCACAGCCTCTCTCCCCCCTGCATCACCACCACATCCACAAACCCACAGCAGGGCGCACACCACATCTGTCCCACTGCTCAATAGACACTTCATGTCGCTGGACGGACCTTCTCTGTCAATACCGCCAGCTCCACTGCACTGTTTGTTTTGTTTGCAACCAGCAGCGCAGGTGTGAACACGGACCACAGAACCACAGGTAACAGCGCCAGAGTACGACACGACCCAAAAGTCCCAGCATAAATGTACCTCTAGTACAACAGACGCTGGGACAGACAGTCGCGCTGACTGGACGTCTCTGAGCAAATCCCAAACACCTCAGAAAAACTGTTGTGTCCTGTGTGTTATATATATTATTTATCCAATATCTGATCGGATCATAACGGCCAAGTCTGGATTGAGTCACGTGATCGGCACCGATTTCCGATCACGTGATCGGATCAGGACAACCCTACTTATAACAGTTGTGACCTTTAGGGGGGAAATGTATTTTATAAAATCAGTGACCACGAACTGACATTTCCTGTTGAAAGTCAAGTTCTAGTAAAAACTATAGAAGAGAGAACAACAGACTGTCAAAGGCACATATGAACAGTTCTTCAGATAAACTATAACATAAACAACAGAACAGAACAAGTTTAACAAACTCTCCATCTCACTCCAAATCACTAAATCCATTCAATTCTTCATCCTCGGTGTCACTTCTGAGCAACTTCTCGACCTCCGGAGGTAAACAGAGCGACGCTTCCTTTTCTGTGTCGCTGTCGTCAGACTCAGCATCAGTTCCAGTTAGAATTATTCAGGTCTTTCTGAATCCTGACAGGATGGTTTCGGTGTCACTGAAGTTCAGGCTTTATCCAGTGACTTCAGGAAAGTTTCATGGTGCATCCTCCCGGAGGAAGAAATGGTGCGATCGACTGACATGATACAGACAGAACAGAGGCTCTTTCTGCAGGAGACATGTGCAGTAGAGTGAAGTGACAGTGGTACAGGAGGAACAGGAGCAGCAGATACTCACACACAAGACTAGAACCTCTCACCGCTTCACTGTCAACATTTTAATATATAAGTCGCAGGACACTAGCCAGTCTGGCGCCACCTAGTGCCTCCGCTCAATTTCATTTCATCCAGCAACTAGGTCAGGAACCAGAATACAATAGATGATTCGCAAAAACCCCAGAAGTGCAAGTTCGGGCACCAGCCAATCAGCAAAGAGTCATCTATTCAGTGTTGTCAACGATTCTCAAGATCGAAGGATTTAAAGCCGGAATAAAGAGAATGTTTGGTGAATTTCATCAAGGGGAAAGACGTTATTGTTCTTCTTCCTACGGGATTTGGGAAAAGTTTAATATACCAGTAAAGCTGCGAGGTCAGATGGCATGTCCCACAAACTTGGCCATTCTTGTTGAAATAATCTAACATTTTCACAGAATGTACAGAAACAGATTTATAATTTATATTTAATGTTTTATTTTGGTTCTGTTTTCAGGTTTAGGTGTCCAAGACAATTTTGCGTCTTGGAATCTGCTCGCACACACTCACCCAAGATTGTGCAGTGTGCCTTCAATGCAAAATCTGGAAAAAAAAAAAACAAACCTTCACCAACTGGCAAACAAATTTGGACTTGGTACCAAAAACTTAATTACACATGTGTGCAGCAGATTATTCCAAGATGCAAAATGACTTCTCTTTGGGAGTGAACGGCTCAACCTGAAAAAAAACCCCAAAATAAAACGTAAAAAAAAATATTGGTCTCTATACATTCTGTGAAAATTTTAGGGCATTTCGACAAGAACTGAAAAGAATATTGGCCTATTGGCACTTTTCACAATATCACAAATAAACATTTAATTGGCTCTTAAACATACATTTTCTGCAATCTTCAAACCACTTTCAAACACTCTGCAAACATGTTGATATCTACAGTACGTTTGCCTTTTTCAACCATTACTCACTTGTTTATTACGCACACGAGACTTGCACCCACGAGCTCCACACTCTGCACTGAAAACAACTAAAACACTCAGCGCTGTCGACCTAACTTGAAAACGATGCCCATCAATCAAACGACCGGCAGAAATAGGCCGCGTCTTTCGTCACAGCTTCTTTTAGTTTTAATTCAGAGCAGAGATCGGCCATTCCAGGGCTGAAAATGTCCAAATGATTCTAGTGAAGTTGTGTGAAGTTTAAAAACACAATGGAGCACTTCCTGTATCACCACATGACATCACAAGGTGGTACAGAGTGTTTTTTTGTTTTCTTTTTTAGTATTATTTTTATTTATTTATTTTTTATTATTTTTTATTTATTTATTTTTATTTAACTTTTTTTTTTTTTTTTTTCTTTTTACAGAGTGTTTTCAGTTTGAGAGAAGAACCTAAATGTGCAGGTTTTGTGCATTATTATTATTATTATTATTATTATTTATTTATTTATTTATTTTTTTATTTATTTATTTATTTATTTTATTTATTTTATTTTTTCTTCTTTTTTTTATTATTATTATTTTTATTTATTTATTTATTTATTATTTATTTTATTATATTATTATATATATTATATATTTATATTTATTATTATTATTTTATTATTTTTTTATTTTTTTTTTTTTATTTTTTTTTTTTTTTTTTTACAGAGTGTTTTCAGTTTGAGAGAAGAACCTAAATGTGCAGGTTGTGTGCGTTATTATTATTATTATTATTTATATATTGTTTTTTTTATTTATTTATTTATTTATTTTTATTATTTATTATATTATATATATATATATATATATATATATATATATATATATATATATTATATTATATATATATATATATATATATTTTTTTTTTTTTTTTTTTTTTTTTTTTTTTTTTTTTTTTACAGAGTGTTTTCAGTTTGAGAGAAGAACCTAAATGTGCAGGTTTGTGCGTTAAACGTGAGTGAAACAAAACACAAGTCCAGGTCGGTTTGTGACAAGGAAACTAGTAGAACACAGACCAAAAACATCGTGCGATATGAGCCGTGGGTCAGAGGTTGTGGGTTCGATTTCTTGTGAGCTGCGTTGGCGGTTGGAGGTTGCGGGTTAGACTCCCCGCGTGCTCAGATGAGGCGGTGCTTCTTTGAGCAGTCGAAGCTCAGATGAGTTGAGTAATTTGACATTTCCAGAGCAGCAGGAGCCACAATCACATTCAACCAAGTGAAGTGTGAGCGAGGACGGCTCTTTAGTTGTGGACACGAGGCGACAGGGACCAGACGGGTGCAAGACAGGAGAGTGACAGGTGCATCTGACGCAATTATACCACAAGTGAGCAATGTTTAGAGGTGCTAGGGTTGTCAAAAGTGGACAGAATCAGATATTAAAGGCCCTGTACCGGACTTTTTCACTGTATTTGAGAAAAATCTGTCTCGATCCAGCACAGATTTATTGTCTAAGCAGTTGTGTAAGCTGTGTATCATCGTCATCTAATTATAAAACATTCTGTTGATATTTTGCTACGGAAGTCGAGAGGGTCACAACAAACACAAACGCCGCAACAAATACAAATGCGACAACACAACAAAAAAGCCACAACACACCAAAAAAAGCCACAACGGAAATGACCGCGGGACTTTATTTTAATACAAACGCCACAACATAAACGCAAATGACACAACACATCACATTAAAAAGTCACAACACATTAAAAAGCCACAACACGTTAAAAAGCCACACCGGAGGTGAGCGTGGGACTCTATTTTCCGACGGACCGATCAAGCGGCAAGTGAAAAAGAAGAACTACAACGTGAAAAGTAAAGGAACAGAGAAGTTGGAAACGTAAGGTAAAGTAATTTATTGTTTTATCATTATTCGTTTCACGTTGTAGTTCTTCTTCTTCACTTGCCGCTTGATCGGTCCGTCGGAAAATAGAGTCCCGTGCTCACTTCCGTTGTGACTTTTTGATGTGTTGTGGCTTTTTAATGTGTTGTGGCATTTGCGTTTGTGTTGTGGCGTTTGTATAAAATAGAGTCCCGCGGTCATTTCTGTTGTGGCTTTTTTTGGTGTGTTGTGGCTTTTTTATTGTGTTGTCGCATTTGTATTTGTTGCGGCGTTTGCGTTTGTTGTGACCCTCTCGGCTTCTGTACTTTGCTGACGTCATCAACGTTCTCTGGAGTTGTGATGCTAACTAAGCTCTGTCTGAAGCTTTTACACTTTAATTTGGGGTTCGTTTTAATACTTTGATGAAAAACAACAGACTTAGCTGGAACTACAACAGGGGGATTCCATCAGAGTGACTTATCCTGAAATCCTGAGCTCCAACTTTAGCGTAAGCCTCAACTCGTTCCATGACAGAAATAAGCTTGAGTCTGACCAAAAGGCCTGGAGTTTAAGCTGCGTTTTGTGCTCGTGGTGATTCTGAGAAACCAGAGCAACAACATTGCAGAATATGGGTCAAAAATGTGATGTTTTTTAATGATCTGACTAAATGAGAGAAGAGCCACAGCGCCCGCAGAGTTTGATATGGGACACGGAACTTTTCTAGTCATTCTGATCTGAGCGAGAAGAAAAACTCGACTCCCCCCTCCTCTCCTGTTCTCCTCCTCCTCTCCTGTTCCTCTCCTCCTCCTCTCCTGTTCTCCTCCTCTCTCCTGTCTCTCCTCCTCTCTCCTCTCCTCCTCCTCTCCTGTTCTCTCCTCCTCCTCCTCTCCTGTCTCTCCTCCTCCTCCTCTCCTGTCTCTCCTCCTCTCCTCCTCCTCTCCTGTTCTCCTCCTCTCCTGTCTCCTCTCTCTCCTGTCTCTGCTCCTCCTCTCCTCTCTCTCTGCTCTCCTCTCCTTCTCTCTCCTCTTCCTCCTCTCCTCCTCCTCCTCTCTCCTCTCTCCTGTCTCCTCTCCTCTCCTCCTCTCCTGTTCTCCTCCTCCTCTCCTGTCCTCTCCTCTCTCCTCCTCTCCTGCTCCTCTCCTCCTCCTCTCCTGTTCTCCTCCTCTCCTGTCCTCCTCCTCCTCTCCTGTTCTTCTCCTCCTCTCCTGTTCTCCTCCTCCTCTCCTGTTCTCCTCCTCCTCTCCTGTTCTCCTCCTTCTCTCTCGGTCGCTCCGTGGACAGAGGAGGAGGAGGCTGTGGAGTGAGGAGAAATGTGCCCGGGAAGTGAAGTTGCCTGACCTCTTCCTGATGTGTGGTACGTGTATGTGTGGAGCTTAAGTTTCACTGTGCGTAAAAGTGAAGCTGTAACAGAACTCCTCATATGTGGCCTAGAAGAAACGATAAAATCCACGCAAAGTGGTTTGACAGAGAGCAAGAGACGAGGAAATGAAGAGAGAGACACAGATGTGATGAAGGAGCGATGTGTCCCACGTCCACGTGCATGTATGTCCTGTGTGTAGGAGTATATGAACTGTACAAGTCTCAAGAGACACATGATAAAAGTCACTTTTTCAACTGTATCACACACACACACACACACACACACAGGTGTATGTGCACAGGCTGAAACTTTTGTCTGAAACTGAAACAGTTTTTTTAGATGTTCTTGGAAATCATCTTGACAGTTAGTCTGGTCCTTTTCGGTGCTTGTTACTGCTGCAGCTCAGGTCACTTTGGTGGAACTGAACTGAGGCTTTGACAAGCCTGGATTGACCAAACAAGCCCGGCTTTGGCTTTAGCTCGCTTCATGTTGAGTTGACCTATGCTGTTAAACAAGTCTTTCTCAAATAAGATTACAGTCACAGTTTTTGAGTTGTCACTCTCACCTTTTTACTCAAAACCAAACTCCTAAACAGGATCATGAACACTCAAACTGATCTTTAAATCACTTTTGTATTTTTCAGTTTTCAGATCATTCAGATGATTTTAAACCTTTTTGACTGTATTTGCTGATATCTGCATCGTGTTTCCATGGTAACTGGTGAACATCCTGTCAGTACACATACATGTAGAGCACTCCCAGCGTGAAGTCACCGCAAAGGATCAACTATCTGATAACTAGCAAGTGCACTTTAGCATGCTAGTTGTTGTTAGTATTACCATGACGCCAAAACTCTGTGGCTCTGGTCTCTGGTCGCTTTTCTAAATTGATCATGGTGAATAATGAGGATGAAGAACTCTGGACCACTGCAAACTGTTTAAAATAATCTAGTTCTGTTTTGTTTTAGTTTTTTTATGTTTTTAAGACAATACACATCAGGTACAGAGACTTTAAATAGATTTTTTTTTTTAGCATTACTAGTCTCACATTTTTGTCTTATTTTGTAAACCAGTTTTGTTTTTTTTGTTTTTTTTTTTTCTCCTCTCTCCTCTCAAACTGAATCTGCAGCTCGTCCAGAGGAGAGACGTGAGCACTGATGACAGGAGCAGATCCATGTCATCAGACCAGATCGACAGAAAACAACTTTAGACTGTCCTGATTTTGAAAAGAAAGTAGCTCCTCTGACTGCTGACTGCTCACTCTGCTCTGTACTGTCACTCTGATCCTCCTCTCTCCTCTCTCCTCTGACTCCTCTCCTCTTCATCCTCTGCTCCTCTCCTCCTCCTCTGCTCCTCCTCTGACCTCTTCTCCTCTCCTCCTCTGACCCTCTTCTCCTCTGACCCTCTTCTCCTCTCCTCTGATCCTGTCCTCTGACCTTCGCCTCTCCTCCTCTGACCGTCTCATTTTTCTGATCCTCTCCTCTGATCCTCTGCTCCTCTGACCCCCTTCTCTTCATCTTCTGCTCCTCTGACCCTCACCTCTGACCCTCTCCTCTCCTCCTCTGACCCTCACCTCTGCTCCTCTGACCCTCACCTCTCCTCCTCTGACCCACTCCTCTCTCCTCTGACCCTCACCCTCTCCTCCTCTGACCCACTCCTCTCTCCTCTGACCCTCACCTCTGCTCCTCTGACCCTCACCTCTCTGCTCCTCTGACCTCACCTCTGCTCTCTGACCCTCACCTCTGCTCCTCTGACCCTCACCTCTGTTCTCTCCTCTGACCCTCTCCTCTGACCTCTCTCTCTCTCCTCTCTCTCTGACCCTAACCTCTGCTCCTCTGACCCTCTCTCCTCTGACCCTCTTCTCCTCTCCTCTGACCCTCTCTCCTCTGACCCTCTTCTCCTCTCCTCTGACCCTCTCCTCTGCTCCTCTGACCCTCTCCTCTCTCCTCTGACCCTCTCCTCTCTCCTCTGACCCTGCCCTCTGACCCCGTCTCATTTGCATTGATTACTTCCACATCTGATCCCGTCCCGTCTCTAAGAATAACTCCATTATCTTGTCTGAACAAACCATCGTCTCGGTGAACATGAGAGCGTTCATGTGGAAGCTCGCGCCCTCCCCTCGGCTCACACTGACCACAGACCAGCGTCAGAGCCTCGGGTCACTCGCCGCTTCGTCGAGCAGAAACCAACAATACTGAGCTGAAGGCGACTCTGTTTAAAGGGCCCACACCACGCTCTGTTCTGATCCATGTTCTAGATCACGATATGGTGGGGAGGCTCACGATGAGGGATGTAACAATATCCAAATCTCTGTGTACGATACTTTCACGATATACATCTCACGGTACGATATTTTGTGGAGGTTAAAGAGCTAAAACTGTTAATATGCAACTTTTTCCTCTTAAAATGCCTTGACAAGACTTAATAAGATTTCAAAGTGCTTAGTACGGAAGCCGAGAGGGGTCGCAACAAACGCAAACGTGACAACACAACAAAAAGCCACAACAAACCAAAAAAAGCCACAACACAACGAAAAAAGCCACAACGGAAATGACCACGGGACTCTATTTTAATGCAAACGCAGCAAGAAATACAAACACCACAACACAAATACAAATGCCACAACACATTAAAAAGCCACAACACATTAAAAAGCCACAACACATTAAAAAGCCACAACGGAAGTGACCGCGGGACTCTCTATTTTCCGACGGACCGATCAAGCGGCAAGTGAAGAAGAAGAACTACAACATGAAAAGTAAAGGAACGGAGAAGTTGGAAACGTAAGTAAAAGTAATTTATTGTTTTATCATTATTCGTTTCACGTTGTAGTTCTTCTTCTTCACTTGCCGCTTGATCGGTCCGTCGGAAAATAGAGTCCCGCGGTCACTTCCGTTGTGGCTTTTTGATATGTTGTGGCTTTTTAATGTGTTGTGGCTTTTGTGTTTATGTTGTGTTGTGGCGTTTGTATTTGTTGCGGTGTTTGCATTAAAATAAAGTCCCGCGGTCATTTCCGTTGTGGCTTTTTTTGGTTTGTTGTGGCTTTTTGTTGTGTTGTCACATTTGTATTTGTTGCAGCGTTTGCGTTTGTGCGTTGTGACCCCCTCTCGACTTCCAAAGCTTAGAGCTGTTATTTCTTGTAGTCTGCACTGAAATGGAGCAAAGGATCATGGTCTATGTAGTTCCCTCTGTCTTTTTTAGCTATTGCTGCACCATAACTCTTCATTTACGCAAAAAGACTTGTAATTCGATATATTGTGATGGTCCACGATATTATTGATTGAACTTTGACGATACGATATCACAATATTTCGGTTATTGTTACATCCCTAAAGTTCTAATATAGTTTCCTCATCACAAACAGACCTGGAGTTGTGTTTTATTTCATTCACACATGTACATTTAGACTCAGATCCACCTTGTGATGTCGTGGTAATACAAGAAGTGCTCCACTGTGTTTTTAAACTCCACACACCTTCACTAGAATCATTTGGATCGTTTCAGTGGTTCCATGCTGCTTTTCCAATGTGTCGCTATTTAAACACTGATGTCTAATTGTCAGAGTAACGGCTTAAACATAATTTTTCAAGCGTCCCACTACGTAGCCTTTTTTTTTCATTGTCGTAGCAGTGACACTTTACTATTTTTCAGACATTCCGCTTTTCCAACATTAATAATATGAATGTGAGAGCCTGTTATACTTTGTGCTCCCGTATATCATCAGACACTTGGGCAAAGCTCTTGATCGGAGAATACTTCGTCCGCAGAGGATATCAGACTGTGGGAAACTGATCGCTGTGGGAAATAGTCATGCACTTAAAAAAAAAAAAGAACATATCTAATATCTAATCTAAAACAGAGGCTGGGTGGTCCCTTTGTGCTTCATTCATTTAGTCATGTATTTGCGGAGAACACCGTATATGACGTGTCGGAATAACGATACTAAAAAGTCTCGGAAAACCGGCACCTCTAATAGAGACATGTCGTAATGAAAGGATGTTGGAATAGGCAGCGGACCCCATTTCAGCTCTAGAATCAATCTCTAAAGGTAAAAGGAGCTGTTAAGTTGAAAACTCACACTTCATGACATCACAAGGTGGAACAGAGCTTTTCGAAGTTTAGAGATGTAGACAGACTAATAATAAAGAGTTACTCAAACATGTGAATGAAACAAAACACAACTCCAGCTCTGTTTTTGAGGAGGGAACAACATTAGAACATGACTGAAGGCCTATTTACGATCCAGCGTCAAATCACCTGCATCACGACGTCTACACCGAGCGTCTGTGTTGACCAAAGTGCACCTCCGAAATGTTCTAACTATGTGTTGAAGAGATGCAGACCACAGGAGAAGCGACACAAGGGCTGTGATTGGTCCTCTACATACATTTTCTTTCAATATACACTGAGTAATAATGTGTTTAATGCAGCTTTGAGCACATTTGTTTACGTTTTACAGAAACGAAACTTAAAACCGCATGGCTCAACTAAGCGCTCAAAAAACAGCGTGCTCCTTGTGCACTGATGTGGTTCAGCTTCTGTCGGACTAAAGGACATGACTCAGTGGAATATGAGTGTTCTTTCTGTGACAGAGGGGTGTTCTGCTGATGGTGAGTCTGTTCTGTGCTTCTGTTGCGTTGGAGATGGTTCATGTGAAACTTTTCAAAGATTATACGTCTATAGGTCACACGCATAGACCCTATATATGAATGGACATATATCGTCGCCCCCTAGAGTTTTGGCAGTGAATTACTTTGCGGTGCACAGACCTCGACGCAGATCCATAAATCAAAAACAATGGCGACAAGGTGACGGTGGCAGTGCGCGTTTAGTCGACGCAGAGCTATACTTCACCCTTTACACCTCACAGGAGTCACTTCAAATTATAAATCAGATGTTACGTCCTGACAGTTTCTCTTTAAGTTACTTTTACTTGAGTTGTAGTTTCCCAAATTTTTTTTTTTACTGTTACTTGAGTTATTTCTTGGACCACAACTTTGTACTTCTACTTATGTAATATTATTTTGAAGTAACATTACTCTTACATGAGTAAAATGTTTGGCTACGTTCCCCACATCTGAGTGTATCTAAAGTTATAGATATTTGTAAAATCCCTCAGTCATCTAGGTAGAATCCATGGCCAAGGAGAAATTCAATATCTCACTCAGGCCGATATCATGCCGATATTTGGCCTTTTGTGCTTATCAGCTCTTCACCTTAACTCTCCACCACAGGTCGATATTGTACTGATCTGCTGATTAAAATATACACACAAAGCTTTATGATACGAGCTTTAACAGAACAAGGACGCTGCACAAAACTACACAGCTCACTTAACCCTTCCAGACCAATGGTATCATATACAACACATGAGAATATGTTTTATGTTTTATATAACCGTGCAGAACTTTCCAACCATAAAAGAAAGAAACTTCCTTTTTTTCCTTGAAAAGCTGAGTCAAAATGGTCGACTGCTCTGAGCGTCTGTGTTCGTAACAAATGAAAAAGCCGCTCTAAGTGCAGTTATTTCTCAAATAAATGGAAATTACGCGTCATGGTCTGCATAATTGCGCATCCCTTACTATTTTTATTATTATTATTTCTGGTCCTATAGATTTTATTGCAGATATATGACACAACTACAGCAGCCGATTGTGAAATAGCAGGTTGTACTGAAAAAAAGGATGTATAACACTTCATTAGGGTGTAAAAGGGGAAGTTTTAATAGCAAAATTAAGAAAAAATCCAGGCAAGAACAAATGTACCTTAGGTCTCGAAGGGTTATCGGTGCATTGTGTAAATTTGGTAAATGGTCACATTTTTATACAGCACTTTTCCACCTTCAAGGCTCAAAGTTCTTTACATCAAGGAAACACTCACACATTACACAGACGGACGAGGTGGGTTAAGTGTTTTACCAAGGACACAACAACAGCATTCATCGATTCGAACCTTCAGACCAGTGGACAAACGCTCTACCAACAGAGCTACTGAAACCTCTTTTCTGCTCTTGTTTCTGTAGATATGTCATTGTTCTGTCTGGAATGTTCCACAGTGTGACATTAAACAGCTCTACTTTACATTTACTTAATTACAAGTGGTTTGTTATGTACTGGCGCCCGTTTGCTCATCCCATTGTGTGGATTTTTATATTTCAGTATGTTTTGTGGTGTGGCTGGTCTGGGTATAAATCGGCCGCCAATCAGTGGCACACTCTATTTGCTCCTGCGTTCTTACTGTGCAGCGCCTCACCTTCCACACACCTGGGCGCGCACTCATTGTTTTGCGCGCTCCTTTGTCTTGGCGGCTCGGCACAGGCTGCGCTTGCCTATTCGCTGCTGTTCGCCTTTTGTGTTTGACCTGGTGGGAGCGGCTGTCCTGTTCTCGCCTTTTATTTGGTAAGGTTAGTTTTGGGGATGTCTCTTTTCCTTTAGTTTAGCGATGTCTGCAGCGGCTTCTACGGCTCTGCATGGGGTTGGTCTGGTGCCGCATCATTTTGTTCTGTTTGGCGCTCACCAGGTCCACCTTTCAGTTGTTACTTTGCTTTGGGGCACGGGAGCAGTTTTAGCATTCTAAGGTAAATTAAATTTAACTTAAACAATAAAAACTACTTTTACTTTTGTAACCTTTTACCTCTCCTTTAATAAGTTTGATCCACCTGGGTCGTAACATGGTTTAAGAGCTCAAAAATACCTAGAAAAACAGATATTCTGACTGTGAGCAGGGTCGCCTCTCCACAGATCTGACCTGTAACTTGGTCTGGTATGGTCTCCATGAAGATAGAAAGGTTTGATGCCATACTGTGAAACTTTCCAGACAAATCAATGACGTCTCCAAGGAGAAAAGCATTTGACGGACCGTCCACCAAAAAAGTTACACAGTGCAGCTTTATGTTTTGATGTGATCCCAAAGCCAGCATTTGGCATCAGCAAAAAAAAAAAAAATAAATAAAAAATCTTACCTGTGCACGTTCATTTCCTGTGGCGGTTTCGTGGCTTTATCGTAGGCCACCTTCGCCGCGATCCCGATGGCGATGATGAGCGCGATGACGCCGCACGTGATGTACACCGTGGTGTTGGTGCGGTCCAGCTCGGGGTCGTACGTGTCTCCGGTGGGCGCGGGAGACGGCGGCTGAGTCTTTATCCAGTCGGGCGTGTTATAGTTCGTACACGTCCTCTGCTCCAAACGCTTCCCGCGATCGGCGCAACAGAAACGCAAAAAACAGCTCCCGCAGCAGAACCGATGGTCCGTGTTGTTGCAGGCGAACTCTTTATCGAACTGCCCGCTGACGTCGTAGTAGCCCAGGCAGGTGTCATGCTGAACCGTCGGGGCTTGGACCTGCGTGATCTTTTCCGGAGAAGCGAACGGGAGAGCTGTGCCGTTGACGTTCCCTTTGGCCTTGACGTTCCTCCTGGGCTGGGATTGAACTCGCGGCTTCCTGCTGTTGCTGTTGTTGTTGTCCTGGTTCGTGGACGCGCTCTGTGAGTAGGTTAGCATTAGCATTAGCGTCAGCAGCAGGGGGAGGAGGTGGAGGTGAGGGGTCCGCATCCTGCCCCGACCCCCGGCCCGAGCAGCGATCCCTGGGGAGGTTACCGGGAGGGGGGGCCCATGGAGGCGGCTCCTCTCTGGGTCGTGGAGGCGGAGGCGGGAGTCATCATCGTAGGCCGGTCAGAATCCCGGACTCGGTTTAGGGCCACAGAGCCGGGTTTGGGGTTGAAACGTCGGAGTTCTCAGGTGGCTGTCTCTCCCTCTTCGAGATCTGCCAAAAGAATCAGAGGGTTAGTTTTGGGCAAAATATTAAAGGTGATGACAACTGTGGGACTAATTAAAACGACAGGAGTGACACAGAGCGAGAAAGAAAACTGTGTTTATTTAGAAAAATGTTACTCTCACAGTGTTTACAGAGATTTATTTTGTATTCATAAGGTGGTCCGCCGTGGATTTGGTCAGATATTATAGTTACCTGATATTTGTCATTTTTGTCACCTTATATTTGTGTGGTCCTGGTTTAGTTTTTTTTTTTAGTCCTGGTTTAGTTCTAGTTTAGTCCTGGTTTAGTCTATGTTTAGTCTTGGTCTGATCTATGTTTAGTCCTGGTTTAGTCCTAGTTTAGTCCTAGTTTAGTCCTGATTTAGTAATAGTTTAGTCCTGGTTTAGTCTATGTTTAGTCCTGGTTTGGTCCCGGTTTAGTCCTGGTCTGGTCTATGTTTAGTCCTGGTTTAGTCCTAGTTTAGTCCTGGTTTAGTCCTAGATTAGTCCTGGATTAGTCTTTGTTTAGTCCTGGTTTGGTCCTGGTCTGCTTCTGGTCTGGTCCTGGTTTAGTCCTAGTTTGGTCCTGGTTTGGTCCTGGTTCTGTCCTGTTTTGGTCCTGGTTTAGTTTTTGTTTAGTCCTGGTTTGGTCCTCGTATGGTCCTGGTCTGGTTCTGATCTGGTCCTGGTTTTGTCCTGGTTTGGTTCTGGTTCAGTCCTGGTTTAGTCATTGTTTAGTCCTGGTTTGGTCCTGGTATGGTCCTGTTCTGGCTCGGGTCTGGTCTTGGTTTAATCCTGGTCTGGTCCTGGTTTAGTCCTGCTCTCGTCCTGTTTTGGTCTTGGATTAGTCCTGTTTAGTCCTATTTTGGCTCTAGTTTAGTCTTTGATTAGTCCTGGTTTGGTCCTGGCATGGTCTTGGTCTGGTTCTGGTCTGGTCCTCGTTTAGTCCTGGTGTGGCCCTGATCTAGTCCTGGTCTGTCTTGGTTCTGTCCTTGCTTGGTCCTGATCTGGTCCTGGGTCTGACCTGGTTCAGACCGGGATCTGTCCTGGTTTCGTTCGTTAAATAAGTCACTATTTTTGGAAATGCTACTGGGGCTCAGAATGAGGTGGAGGAGACAGGAACCGGACCCTGTACACACTGTAACTGTAACTGACACACTGTAACTGTAACTGACACACTGTAACTGTAACTGATGTGTTGTAACTGCTGTCTCACTGTGACTGTAACTGACACACTGTAACTGTAACTGACTCACTGTAACTGTAACTGTAACTGACACACTGTAACTGTAACTGACTCACTGTGACTGTAACTGACACACTGTGACTCACTGTAACTGTAACTGTAACTGACACACTGTAACTGCAACTGACACACTTTAACTGACACACTGTAACTGACTCACTGTAACTGTAACTGACGCACTGTAACTGTAACTGACACACTTTAACTGACTCACTGTAACTGTAACTGACACACTGTAACTGCAACTGACACACTTTAACTGACACACTGTAACTGACTCACTGTAACTGTAACTGACGCACTGTAACTGTAACTGTAACTGACTGTAACTGTAACTGACACACTGTAACTGTAACTGACGCACTGTAACTGTAACTGACACACTGTAACTGACTCACTGTAACTGTAACTGACACACTGTAACTGTAACTGACACACTGTAACTGTAACTGACACACTGTAACTGTAACTGACTCACTGTAACTGTAACTGACGCACTGTAACTGTAACTGTCATGCTGTAACTGTAACTGACTCACTGTGACTGTAACTGACACACTTTAACTGACACACTGTAACTGACTCACTGTAACTGTAACTGACGCACTGTAACTGTAACTGACACACTGTAACTGACTCACTGTGACTGTAACTGACACACTGTAACTGACTCACTGTGACTGTAACTGACACACTGTAACTGACTCACTGTAACTGCAACTGACACACTTTAACTGACACACTGTAACTGACTCACTGTAACTGTAACTGACTCACTAAAACTGTAACTGACTCACTGTAACTGTAACTGACACACTGTAACTGACTTACTGTAACTGTAACTGACACACTGTAACTGTAACTGTCACACTGTAACTGTAACTGACATACTTTAACTGACTCACTGTAACTGTAACTGACACACTGTAACTGTAACTGACAAACTGTAACTGAAACTGCCATGCTGTAACTGTAACTGACTCACTGTGACTGTAACTGACACACTTTAACTGACTCACTGTAACTGACTCACTGTAACTGTAACTGACACACTTTAACTGACTCACTGTAACTGTAACTGACACACTTTAACTGACACACTGTAACTGACTGTACACTGTAACTGACTGCACTGTAACTGTAACTGACACACTGTAACTGTAACTGACTCACTGTAACTGTAACTGACACACTGTAACTGTAACTGTAACTGACACACTGTAACTGTAACTGTAACTGACACACTGTAACTGACACACTTTAACTGACTCACTGTAACTGTAACTGACACACTTTAACTGACTCACTGTAACTGTAACTGACACACTTTAACTGACACACTGTAACTGACTCAGTCTAACAGTAACTGACGCACTGTAACTGTAACTGACACACTGTAACTGACTCACTGTAACTGTAACTGACACACTGTAACTGTAACTGACACACTGTAACTGTAACTGACACACTGTAACTGACACACTTTAACTGACACACTGTAACTGACTCAATGTAACTGTAACTGACACACTTTAACTGACTCACTGTAACTGTAACTGACACACTTTAACTGACACACTGTAACTGTAACTGACACACTGTAACTGTAACTGACACACTTTAACTGACTCACTGTAACTGTAACTGACGCACTGTAACTGTAACTGACACACTGTAACTGTAACTGACACACTTTAACTGACACACTTTAACTGACACACTGTAACTGACACACTTTAACTGACACACTGTAACTGACTCACTGTAACTGTAACTGACACACTGTAACTGACTCACTGTAACTGTAACTGACACACTGTAACTGTAACTGACACACTTTAACTGACTCACTGTAACTGTAACTGACACACTGTAACTGACTCACTGTAACTGACACACTGTAAGTGTAACTGTGTGTTACATGTGTTGTGTGTGTCGTGTTTGTGTGTGTGTTGTATATGTTGTGTGTGTTTGCGTGTGTTGTGTGTGTTGTATGCGTTGTGTGTGTTGTATATGTTGCCTGTGTTTGTGTGTTTATGTGTGTTGTGTGTGCGTTGTCTGTGTGTGTGTGTGTTGTATGTGTTGTGTGTGTTTATATGTGATGTGTGTATGGGTTGTGTGTATGTTGTGTATGTTGTGTGCATCGTGTGTGTGTGTATTTGTGTGTGTCGTGTGTTGTGTGTGTTGTGTGTGTTTATGTGTGTCATGAGTGTTCTGTCTGTGTGTGTGTGTTGTGTTTCTGTGTGTTGTGTGTATGTGTAGTGTGTGTTTATCTGTGTTGTGTGTGTCTTGTGTGCTTGTGCGTGTTGTGTTATGTGTTGTGCGTGTGTGTGTGCGTTGTGTGTGTGTGTGCGTGTGTGTGTATTTGTGTGCATCGTGTGTGTGTGTGTGCATTGTGTTTGTGCATTTGTGTGCATTGTGTGTGTGTGCATTGTGTTTGTGCACTGTGTGTGTGTATTTGTGTGCATTGTGTGTGTGTGTGCGTTGTGTTTGTGCGTTGTGTGTGTGTGTGTATTTGTGTGCGCCGTGTGTGTGTATTTGTGTGCATCGTGTGTGTGTGTGTGTGCGTGTGTGTATTTGTGTGCGTCGCGTGTGTGTGTGTGCGTTGTGTTTGTGCGTTGTGTGTGTATATTTGTGTGTGGTGTGTGTGCATTGTGTGTGTGTGTGTGTGTATTTGTGTGCGTCGCGTGTGTGCGTTGTGTTTGTGTGTTGTGTGTGTATATTTGTGTGCGGTGTGTGTGCGTTGTGTGTGTGTGTATTTGTGTGCATCATATGTGTGTGTGTGTGTGTGTGTGTGTGTATTTGTGTGCATCATATGTGTGTGTGTGTGTGTGTGTGTGTGTATTTGTGTGCGTCGTGTGTGTGTGTAGAGTGTGCACTTGGACGTAGTGTTAGATTTGACTCATCTTGACTCAAACATCCAGATGGAAGACTCAGGACACTTTACACTCTCACAAAACAAATCAGCTTTTGTATTTATAAGGACAATATTTTCTCTTCTTAATCATTCATTACTTTTACAAAAAACACCAAATTACAAAGAAAACCAACGTATAATATTCAAGCGACATTATTGATCCATGTTCTAATGCAGTTTCCTCATCTCACTGAGACCTGGACTTGTGTTTTGTTTCATTCACATATTTAACACACAAACCTGCACATTTAGACTAAGTTCTTCTCTCAGACTAAGTTTACACTGAAATGAATCACCGTATCACCGTATCGGAAACGATTTGAGTCCAGACACGTCGTTTCTGTGTCCGCAATCCTTCACTATCCACACAGCTTTGAGCATATGTGTTTACGTTTTACAGAGGCAAAACTTAAAACCGCATGGCTCATTAGCATAAACTAAGCACTCAAAAAACAGCTCGCTATTGTGCACTGATGTGGTTCAGCTTCTGTCGGACTAAGTTTACGTTCAGACTGCAGGGCTTAACGCTCAATTCCAGTTTTTTTGTGAAATCCGATGTTTTTGCGAGGTCGTTCACATTTCCAAGTAAATGTGACTTGTATGTGATCTTCAGACTGAACATTAAATGGCTCGAAAGTGTCCCACATGTGACACTGGAGACATGATGACGTCAACCACAGTGAGCGTCTCTGTGTTTACAGAAGTTGTCCAAACATGGACGCAGCATTGAGCACCTGGAGATTTTAAAGTTCCTCTCGTACCGGAGCCAGAACATGAACAACTTACTTGTTTTAAGGAGGAGATTGAGAAGGAGAAGGATGAGGTTTTTGGTCGTGGTGTTTTGTGGGGCAGCGGCAGCGACGTCCGTTGAAAGGAACGTGTGGATGTGGAGACGGAGCCAAGAGTGGTGAGTGGTGATGTGCTTCACTTCAGTGAGTTCATTAACAATTTTCGCCAACTTCAGCGCAGAATAGTGACGTTTGTGGGCTTGTTGATAACGTGTAGGTGGATGAATGCACTTTGGCCGTTCAGACTGAAGTCACATGTCAAAAGATCAGATATGTATCAGTTTCAGGAGCACATATCCAAGTGTCCTGGGTCACATTTGAAAAAATTGGATCTGTGTCGTTCGGACTGTCATTAAAAGATCAGATAAAGGAACATAGAGGCCAAAAATCGGATTTGGGTCACTTCAGGCTGCAGTCTGAACGTAGCCTAAAGGACACGACTCAGTGGAATATGAGTGTTCTTTCTGTGACAGAGGGGTGTTCTGCTGATGGTGAGTCTGTTCTGTGTTTCTGTTGTGTTGGAGATGGTTCATGTTAAACTTTTCAGAGATTATACGTCTGCAGGTCGTACACACAGACACATGTTTATATGAATGGACAGATATTCTAGCCTCTTAAGAGTTTTGGTGGTGAATTACTTCACGGTGCACAGACCTACATCAGAGTATCAGTGTTTTCAGGCGTCCACACAGTGTTGGATCAGATCTGTACTCAGATGAATCCATGGGAGTTGGAGGCACCAGATCGTTCCGTCTCTGAAGCTGTTTTCAATTGGATTAGTGTGAACGAACACTGCATCCACAATGAAAACCACTCGAATATGTACTAGTGTGGACTGGGCCTCATACTGAAAACCCTGTTCCACCTCATGATGTCATGTGGTAATACAAGAAGAGCTCCTCTATGTTTTTAAACTGCACACACCTTCACTAGAATTGATCATTTGGATCATTTCTGACCCGGAGTAGCCGATCTGTACTGAACAAAAGCTAAAACTACATCTTCATGACATCACAAGGTGGAACAGAGCATTTTGAAGGTCTGGAGATGTAGACAGACTAATAATGCAGAGTTACTCCAACATGTAAATGAAACAAAACAACTCCAGCTCTGTTTTTGAGGAGGTAATGAAAAGAGCTCAAAAGAGTCTGAGACTTTTGCGTTATAAAGTCACTGCTCAAAGTGAATATGACAAATTACACGATGGATTTACCTAAAAAATAGTCAATTATATTTAAGTGTTTACTAGAGTGACCAAATTTTCAAACTCAAAAACTGGGACACTCCCGGTTTGAGGTGGTTGGTGATAATAAAATTGTGAAACGAGTGCGTGATTAAGGAAAATCGTTTTGCACTCGGTCCATTCATGATGAACATGAGTCAGTATTAGAGATGTAACAATAACCGAAATATCGAAATATCGTGATATCGTATCATCAAAAGTCTCACAATAATATCGTGGTCCAGAACAAAATATTGAATTACAAATCTCTCTGTTTAAATTAATAGTTATAGAGCAGCATAGTCCTGGTTTAGTCCTGGTTTGGTCCTGGTTTGGTCCTGATGCAGACTTGGTTTGGTCCTGTTCTCATCTTGGTCTAGTCCTGGTTTAGTCCTGAGTGTAAACTTGGTTTGGGCCTTGTCTAATCCTGGTCTGGTCTTTGTCTAGTCCAGGTTTAGTCCTGGTTTAGTCCTGGTCCAGTCCTGATGTAGCCCTTTTTAATTTCTGTTCTAGAGCTACGTAATGTAGTCCTGGTCCAGTCTCGGTTTAGTCCTGGTCTAGTCCCAGTCTAGCCCCAGTTTAATCCTGTTCTTGTCCTGTGCTAAACCTGGTCTGATCCTTGTCTAGTCCTGGTTTAGTCCTGGTGTAGTTCTGTTCTATAGTTACGTAATTCTGTCCTGATCCAGTCCCAGTCTAGTCCCGTTTTTGTCCTGTTTTAGTCCCGTCCTAATCCCGATTTGGTCCTTGTCTAGTCCTGGTTTTAGTCCTGGTCCAGTCCTGATATAGCCCTGATTTAGTCCTGTTCTAGAGCTACGCAATTTAGTCCTGGTCCAGTCTCAATCTAGTCTTGTTCTTGTCCTGTTCTAGTCTCTTTCTAATCCTGACCTGGTATTTGTCTAGTCCTGGTTTAGTCCTGGTCCAGTCCTGATCTAGCCCTGGTTTAGTCATATTCTAGAGCTACGTAATTTAGTCCTGGTCCAGTCCCGGTCTAGTTCTGTTCTAATCCTGACCTGGTCCTTGTCTACTCCTGGTTTAGTCCTGGTCTGGTCCTAATGTAGCACTGATTTAGTCCTGTTCTAGAGCTATGTAATGTAGTCCTGGTCCAGTCCTGGTCTAGTCCTAGTTTAGTCCTGTTCTAGAACTACGTAATTTAATCCTGGTCCAGTCCCGGTCTAGTCCTGGTTTAGTCCCATTCTTGTCCTGTTCTAATCCTGTTCTGGTCCTCGTCTAGTCCTGGTTTAGTCCTGGTCCAGTCCTGATATAGCCCTGGTTTAGTCATTAGTCTTTAGAGCTACGTAATTCTGTCCAGGTCCAGTCCAGGTCTAGTCCATTCTAATCCTGTTCTTGTCCCTGTCCAGTCTCACTCTTGTCTTGTTCTAGTTCTGTTCTTGTCCCCTTCTAGTCCCGGTCTGGTCCCGGTCTAGTCCCGGTCTAGTCCCGGTCTAGTCCCGGTCTAGTCCCGGTCTAGTCTCGGTCTAGTCCCGGTCTAGTCCCGCACTACAGAACAATAAATCAAATCACAAATGCTTAAATGAACAGTTTTAGTGCAGCAGTCGCTAAAAAACAGAGGGAACTACATAGACCATGATCCTTTGCTCAGTTTCACAGCAGATTACGTGACAAAATAACTATTATACGCACTTTTAAATTAGAACAGAACCAAAGTCTTGTCACGGCATTTTAAAAGGAAAAAAAAAGCGTGGCATATTCACAGTTTTGTTCAAAATATCGCAATAAATATCGTAAATAAATAGTGAAAATATCGTATCGTCCCTAGTCGGCATAGTTACATTTTCTTTGCGTTTTGGTCGTTTTTAAGCAGCTTTTCTGTATTTTACCGAAACAAATGACTGTCCCGGATAAACCTTTTAGCTTTTACAAAAAATCTTGCGTAGTTTTTGCAATTTGACTACCTTAGACACGAGCAGCTGTAGAGGTAATTCCATAACTGTTACCTAGCAACCATAACGTTAACAAGGACCAGAACGTGTCTAAATTACAAAACATGGTTAGAAAAAAAAAAAAAAAAAAAAAAAAAAGATGAACATTTATTTTGTTTCGTTTAACGTTTCGTTTAACTGTGTTGATGACGCAGAAAGAGGAATTCTGTTTTAAAACTCAGCGCTATTTTCTGTATTTTTGTACTTTTATTTTTATTTTTTTCCAATGAACTGATGTAAAACTATGATAAATATTTAGCAAAGGTCCTACTATCCCACGAAACTAAGTCAAAAATTTGAAAAACATTTAAAAAAAGCAAACGTCAAATGCACTTTAAAAATTCTGAAAACGTGGTCAGATTTCCTTTTATTTATCGATCTCTTTTGCTCCATTACGCGCGCGAAAACCGGTTTTATTCACGTATGTATTCGTGTATTTATTATTTTTTATCAGTTAATTCTATTTCATTTCTGTTGTAATTATTTTTGTTCCGTTTTTCTTTGCGCACCAACTTTGTCTTCGTGTCCAGAAAAACGAGCGACTTCTCGAGCATCGGAATCTGCTTCACGGCGAAGGCATCTTCAGCACCACGGACAGCGCTCCCCCGTCTTTCCTCGCGCTCCTTACGCTTTCCCAACTTATCCTTTTCACGTTTTCTTTCAAATAAAAAAAAAAAAAAAAAAAAAAAAACAGATGGTGAGTTGTTCCGGACGTGCCAAAACGCGCAAACTCGGACGTGTGAGTCGCAATTACGCACCGTGTTAAATAAACGAAAAAGGTGCGGAAATGACTTACCTTTTAACGAGTACACGTGCATGCCGCTGCGGGATTCGGGGAGAGTAAAGAGTTTTCCATGGAGCCGGGAGAGAGCCGGGGGAGAGCGCGGGGGAGAGCCGGTTCAGTGTGGCCGGAGAGGAGCACGTCTGACGCGGGCGCTACTCTCCGCGCTGAACGGGACCGAGACTGGAGCTCCCACCTCTCTCCTCTGCTCTGCTCTCCCTCCCTCTCTCTCTCTCCTCTCCTCTTTCGCTCCTCTCTCTCTCTCTTTCTCTCTCTCTCTTCGTCTTTCTCGTCTTTGGTCCCGCCTCTTCGCTCCGGGAGGATCAGAACATCGCACAGTTCACGTTTAGAGATCGTGAAATACTTTTTACGCAAATCTGAGAGGAAAGTTAGAGCCGAGTCATTTTGTTTAGGTCATTTCCATCAAAGATTTACTGGAGTTACATGGGTGAAGTCCTAGGCCTGGTTTAGTCCCAATGTAGACCTGGTTTAGTCCTGGTTTAATCCTTGTTTAGACTTGGTTTACACCTGGTTTACTCCTATTGTAGTCCGGGTTTAGTCCTGGTTTAGTCCTGATTTAGTCCTGATTTAGTCCTGGTTTAATTTTGATGTAGGCCTCGTTTAATCCTGGTTTAGTCCTGGTTTTAGTCTTGGTTTAGTCCTGATTTAGTTCTGATTTAGTCCTGGTTTAGACCTGGTTAAGTCCTGATTTAGTCCTGATGTAGACCTGCTTTAGTTCTGGTTTAGTCCTGGTTTAATCCTGGTTTAATCCTGGTTTAGTCCTGATGTAGACATGGTTCAGTCCTGGTTTAGTCCTGGTGTAGACTTGGTTTAGTCCTGGTTTAGTCCTGGTGTAGACTTGGTTTAGTCCTGGTGTAGACTTGGTTTAGTCCTGGTGTAGACGTGGTTTAGTCCTGGTTTAATCCTGGTTTAGTCCTGGTGTAGACGTGGTTTAGTCCTGGTTTAGTCCTGGTGTAGACGTGGTTCAGTCCTGGTTTAGTCCTGGTGTAGACTTGGTTTAGTCCTGGTTTAGTCCTGGTGTAGACGTGGTTTAGTCCTGGTTTAGTCCTGGTGTAGACTTGGTTTAGTCCTGGTTTCGTCATAAACTATAAAATATGGGGAAAACAGTGAATGTAAACCCAAAGTTATACTTTTAACATGAGGAAGTTATGAGGAAGTATAAAGTTACTTAAAACTCAGAATACTGGTGTGACTGTGCATAAATATTGTGCCCTTAGGCAAGACATTTATCCACTTCACCTATAGAACTACAGTATAAAGCAACAATATTTTGAATAATACAAGAACACATCCACTTCAGGACACAGAACCCCAGACACACAGGGAGGGCACCTGACACACACGGGGAGGGCACCTGACACACACACGGGGAGGGCACCTGACACACACACTGACTGACACACACGGGGAGGGCACCTGACACACAGGGAGGGGAGGGCACCTGACACAAACACGGGGAGGGTACCTGACACACACGGGGAGGGCACCTGACACACACACGGGGAGGGCACCTGACACACACAGGGAGGGAGGGCATCTGACACACAGGGAGGGAGGGCACCTGACACACACAGGGAGGGCATCTTACACACAGGGAGGGCATCTGACACACACACGGGAGGGCATCTGACACACACAGGGCGGGCACCTGACACACACGGGGAGGGCATCTGACACACACACGGGGAGGGCACCTGACACACACACGGGCACACACAGGGGAGGGCACCTGACACACAGGGAGGGGAGGCACCTGACACACAGGGGAGGGCATCTGACACACACACGGGGAGGGCACCTGACACACACACGGGGAGGGCACCTGACACACACGGGGAGGGCACCTGACACACACATGGGGAGGGCACCTGACACACAGGGAGGGGAGGGCACCTGACACACACAGGGAGGGCATCTGACACACACGGGGCTTTAGCAGATCTTATGTGTTCATTAACTTGAAAGTGTTAATAAAAGAGTTGATAACAAATTCAATATTAAATAGAACTGCTTTAGAAAAGAGAAGCCTTGAGACTGAGGACAGGTGCAGACAGGAGCAGACAGGAGCAGACAGGAGCAGACAGGAGCAGACAGGAGCAGACAGGGGCAGACAGGAGCAGACAGGAGCAGACAGGAGCAGACAGGGGCAGACAGGAGCAGACAGGAGCAGACAGGAGCAGACAGGAGCAGACAGGGGCGAGAGAGCCTGGAGCATGGAGCGTTTGAGGTTAAGAACGAACCAAACCCAGATTGTGTCTTCATATATTTGTGTTTCAGACTGGATACAGGTCAGAGTGAGAGTGTGGAGAGGAGGTGTGGGGGGTTCAATCTATTTAGCCCCGAAGTCTTTACAAATAAAACAGACTCCAGGGAAGTGTCGAGCTCTATTGCCTCTCTATAAGAAGGTTCAGGGTTCGATTCCTCAGCCTTCCTGCAGGTCTTCTCTCTGTGTCTGCGGGGTGAGTGTACATTCTACCGATCGAACGTGGCTCACACTGATCTGATCTGTGCAGCATTTTCAGTTAAGTTCTACACTTTATGAAGCTGAACTGAACTTCTTATTGAAGGAAATCGGGAAACACAGATCGTCGTCTCAGATCGTTTGAATCTGAGACAACAGCAGAACAAACTAACAAATCAAACTCCAGTTAAGTCCAGTGTTTTGTTTTATTTTTTTCCTCCAGCACAGACATCTTCCCCTCCACAAATGCACAAAGTTTGTCCCTGTGTTTCTGTCAATCATCACATCATCTTTACACTGTTTTCCTTATGATTCTTGTAAATAACATACACAGCAAAAACTGGAGGGTTAAAATTTCAGGTTTAACACTAAAGGTGTTATTTTAACTGTTTGAAAGTTAAATGGGGGTTAGAGTTGGGGTTATTTGCCAGAGTTGATACAGTTGAAGTGAATTCAACTTCCCCTAGTGTTATTCAACTTCCCTTAGTGTTAATTCAACTTCGTCTAATGTTCATTTACCTTCCTCTAGTGTTAATTCAACTTCTCTTAGTGTTAATTCAGCTTCCATTAGTGTTAATTCAACTTCCCCTAGTGTTAATTCAACTTCCACTAGTGTTAATTCAACTTCCCTTAGTGTTAATTCAACTTCCCCTAGAGTTAATTCAACTCCCACTAGTGTTAATTCAACTTCCTTTAGTGTTAATTTGGCTCCTCCCACCCACCATTTCAAACTCCCGTGAGAAGACCAGTTTGAACCAGTTTTGTACAGAATTTAATCTTAAATTAACTCAAATAAAGTGTCAAAATAAAACACCTCTGTGTGTTGTTTAGCTAAATCAGAATAACTCTACAAAGTGTTATCCGTTTACTCTCAAAACGTTAATATAACGCTTGATTTCGGGTTAACCACAAACTTTGGTCCAATGTTACTGAATTAATATTTCCAAAAATGTTAAATTCACTCTAGAACAGATTGGACTCAGATAAACCCTGAGAATGTTCAGACTGATTCTGTGAGTCAATTTTAACACTCCACTTTTTGTTGTGTATACTGTATTTATATTGCTGAATTTCTATATATTTATTTTGACTTTACTTGTACACACTTTTATATAACCACGTTTTATTTCACACCAGTCTCTTTCTACTTATTTAGAAGTTTTATTTGCATTTTTATAGTTTTTACTCTTTGTTATTCTGTGTCCAAGTCATTTTCCTTGCGGATCAATAAAGTTTGTCTAAGTTTAAGTCTAAGTAAAAGGAAAAGCAGAGACTCATCCACACTTACGATCTTCAAAAAAGCCCTGAAAACTCACTTGTTCTAAACAGTCTTTAAATATCTGCACCTCCTGTTGATCTGTTTCTTACATTTGTGTTTGTGTCTGATCTGATCTGCGTGACGCCTCTTTGAGTGTCATGAAAAGTGCTACACAAGTATTATGTATTATTAGTATTATTATCATCTGTATTTTTGCTTGAATAGGCTGAAGTCTGCCTGCGTCTCCGTTTTGTTTCACTTCGTTTAGGCGCTTCACCTTTGGCTTCAGCTCAAAGCTCCGAGCTGTGGCGTGATCTATGGCACCAGTGAGACCAGGAGAGTTACAGCAGAGGTGGACAGTGTGTAAAAATAGTTTGTTAATTAAAGCAGCACTGTGTAACCTTTGTGGTGGAAGATCTGACACCTGCGTTTCTCCGTGAAGATGTCATCGCTGTGCCTGGAAAGTTCCACAGTGTGGCATTACTACGGAAGCCAAGAGGGGTCGCAACAAACGCAAACGCCGCAACGAATGCGACAACAAAAAGCCACAACACACCAAAAAAAGCCACAACGAAAATGACTGCGGGATTCTATTTCAATGCAAACGCCGCAACAAATACAAACGCCACAACACATTAAAAGCCGCAACACATTAAAAAGCCGCAACACATTAAAAAGCCGCAACACATTAAAAGCCGCAACACATTAAAACGACCATTAAAAGACACATTAAAAAGCCGCAACACATTAAAAAGCCACAACACATCAAAAAGCCACAAAACATTAAAAGCCACACCTTAAAAAGCCACAACACATCAAAAAGCCACAACACATTAAAAAGCCATAACACATCAAAAAGTCACAACACATTAAAAAGCCACAACACATTAAAAAGCCGCAACACATTAAAAAGCCGCAACACATTAAAAAGCCACAACACATCAAAAAGCCACAAAACATTAAAAGCCACACCTTAAAAAGCCACAACACATCAAAAAGCCACAACACATTAAAAAGCCATAACACATCAAAAAGTCACAACACATTAAAAAGCCACAACACATTAAAAAGCCACAACACATTAAAAAGCCACAACACATTAAAAAGCCACAACACACCAAAAAGTCACAACACATCAAAAAGCCACAACACATTAAAAAGTCACAACGGAAGTGACCGGGGACTCTATTTTCTGACGGACTGATCAAGCGGCAAGTGAAGAAGAAGAACTACAACGTGAAACGAATAATGATAAAACAATAAATTACTCTTACTTACGTTTGCAACTTCTCCGTTCCTCTACTTTTCCCGCGGTCACTTCCGTTGTGGCTTTTTAATGTGTTGTGGCTTTTTGATGTGTTGTGGCTTTTTAATGTGTTGCAGCGTTTGCTTTTGTGTTGTGCCATTTATATTTGTTGCGGCATTTGCATTAAAATAGAGTCCCACGGTCATTTTCGTTGTGGCTTTTTTTGGTTTGTTGTGGCTTTTTGTTGTGTTGTCGCATTTGTATTTGTTGCGGCGTTTACGTTTGTTGTGACCCCTCTCGGCTTCCTGTACATTAAACCTATCGATCTTCACCAGTGTTGGGTGTTGCGTGTTATAAAAGTAACGAATTACTGTAATGCATTGCTTTTTGCTGTAACGCGCATTACAATACTTTTTTAACCTGGATTAAAGTGGTGGGTTTTTCTTCATACAAATTTGCAAAAATCGCCTCCATATCAGCAGCGGTGAAACGGTGGAGGTGCCCCCACGTAGACTGTCGGGTGACCACGAGTGAAAGGACTGACGCAGAACTCCACGCTCCACGGGGCGAACCACAGCCAACGCCCGATCGGTTCTCTCATGGGCAGAACTAGATTCCAAATCTAGTCCAAGATTAGTCCTGGTTTGGTCCTGGTTTAGTCCCGGTTTAGTCCTGGTGTAGTCCTGGTTTAGTTCTGGTTTAGTCCTGGTTTAGTCTTGGTGTAGTCCTGGTTAAGTCTTTTTCATTAAATTTTTTCTTAACTTTTCCATTTTATCAAGTGAAATAGGACTTGTTCTTCTGATAAATCCTACTTCAAAACTATTAAGAAAACTACAAGATAAATACAAGAAAAGTACAAGATAAGTACAAGAAAACTACAAGACAAGTACAAGATAACTACAAAATAACTACAAGATAAGTACAAGATAATTATGAAGATAACTACAAGATAAGTACAAGAAATCTACAAGATAATTATGAAGATAAGTATAACAAAACTACAAGATAACTATCAAGGTAACTACAAAAAACTGCAAGATACGTACAAGAAAATTACAAAATAAGTACAAGAAAACTACAAGATAACTATCAAGTTAAAAACAAAAAACTAAAAAATAAGTATAAGAAAAGTACAAGAAAAGTACAAGAAAAGAACAAAATAAGTTCAAGATAAGTATAAAGATAAGTCGTGCATAATCGGGCCTCTCGTCCTTCTATATCCGTCTCTCCTCAGAGCGTGTGACATTTATTTGGATGGAAATAGATTCAGAGGTTTGTTAGTATGCAGCGCGCCACCCACAGGGCTCCTATGGGAGACAGGAAGTGGGGGCGGGACCTGCGCTCCTATTGGCTGCGTCCAGATGACATCACGAGTCTGTGTGTCCCTGTAGGGTTTGACGGAGGCGGGGCAGGTCACATACAGTCAATGTGCACAGGGAAATAGAGCACAGGATCAAATCTGGACTCAGTATTATTTAGTTCTGGTGGCTGAGACGTCGCCTCACAGCCACAAGGTCCCCAGAGTTTCAGTGTGGAGTTTGCATGTTCTCCCCGTGTCTGGTGGGTTTCCTCTGGGCATTCAGGTTTTCCCCATCCAACTCAAAACATGCACCGTAGAGACTTTGCACCTGACGTCATCAACATTCTCTGGGGGTGTGGTGCTAACTGTAGGCACTGTTCTGTCTGAAGTTAGATGTTAAAGGGCACATCTCATCCAAAATCAACTTCTCAGAGCTTTCTACCTTCTATGGCTATGTTCAGACTGCAGGGCTTAATGCTCAATTCCGATTTTTTTGTGAAATCCGATGTTTTCGTCGTTCACATTTCCAATTAAATGTGACTTGTATGTGACTCCAGTGTGAACATTAAACAGCCCAAAAGTGTCTCGCATGTGCACTGGAGACACGATGACGTCAACCGCAGCGAGCGTCTCTGTGTTTACAGAAGTTGTCCAAACATGGACGCAGCATTGAGCACCTGGAGATTTTAAAGTTCCTCTCGTACCGGAGCCAGAACATGAACAACTTACTTGTTTTAAGGAGGAGATTGAGAAGGAGAAGGACGAGGTTTTTGGCCGTGGTTTTTTGTGGGACAGCGGCAGCGACGTCCGTTGAAAGGAACGTGTGGATGTGGAGACGTACCCAAGAGTGGTGAGTGGTGATGTGCTTCACTTCAGTGACATGGAGTTCATTAACAATTTTCGCCTACTTCAGCTCAGAATAGTGACGTTTGTGTCTTGTTAATAACGTGTAGGTGGATGAATGTGCTTTGACCGTTCAGACTGAAGTCACATGTCAAAAGATCAGATATGTATCGGTTTCAGGAGCACATATCCAAGTGTCCTGGGTCACATTTGAAAAAATCGGATCTGTGTGGTTCAGACTTTCATTAAAAGATCAGATACAGGAACATAGAGGCCAAAAAATCGGATTTGGGTCACTTCAGGCTGCAGTCTGAACGCAGCCTAAGAGTGATGTGTGGGCCTTGTATATGTCACCCAAGTGTTTTTTTGATTGATTCTGTGTTTTGCTTTTTTTTAACAAATTGCAGTATATTTCTGCCACCCTCCCACTTGACAACAAACTAAAGCTGCTACAACGATCACGCAGCAGCTACACCTATGACGTAGCAGAAAACGCTTCACACCCGCCCCCTCCCCCGCCTCTGCCCTGCCTCCACCCACTCACACACCGTCCTGTGTCTGCACCGTACAGGTCTGCTCTTCTGTGTTATTTATATATTATGTATTTATTTATTTATTTTTTCGCTTCAAACACCATTTTTGTAACCACATCCTCATGGAGAAAGTGTGTATTTGAAATGATTTGTCATGCCGACAGAAGAAGCAAGACATGCTAAGTGTCTGGAGTTTATTTCTGGGAACACAGACAAAACGGTCCCCAAGAATATTTTTGTTTGCGAGCGACACTTCACTGAAGATGCTTCAAGAACTACGGGTCTTTTAAAACTGGACTTAAAATGAATCAGAAGCAACACTTTGGAAAAGGATGCTGTTCCCACGATACCAGGTCCAGTGATGGCGATCCTAGATCTGTAAGTTTACCACTAGTAAACCATCGAAGAGAACTAAAAGCAAACTGCAGCATTTATTTCTGAAGATTATTCCCTATATAATTTCAATCTGCATGTCATCTCCCTTGTTCTACCTGTTTTAGTTTGATAAAATTTATGAGGTCCTACGATATTACATTGATACTAACAGCATACTTAGGGCATCATTTTATTCTAGTGAGTCGTCTTCACTGCTTCTGCAGGAGAACAAAAAGGTGATTAAACCTCACACCTCAGTCATTACGACCACTGATGTTTAGTGTTTGCCTGCACAGATTATGATGACCTCATTTGATCGAACATTATTATAGGATTCAAGTTTGCCCAATTCTGCTTCTGTCTCCCCCTCCCTCCCTGAGGTGGGCGGAGGAAGGGCGACTCAGTCGTCGCCTACGTCACGTTTGGAGGGCGGAGCCTGTGCTGTCTCAGGACGGGCGGGGGGAGGAGCAATAGTCGGTCTTTCATAGTTCCTGGTCTGTGACTGTCTACAAGAAATCAGTAAGATTTCAGAACTATTGTGTAATGGATGTTCCAAAACCCAAATTGTGCTTGTTTATGTGCAGAAGATACAAGGTGAAAAGAGTTATTTTACATGAGATGGGCCTTCTAATCTGAGCTTGGTTTTAACACAATCTGTTGTTGAAAATCAAACTCCTAAACTGGACCATGAACACAGGCTCCTGAAATGTGCTCTTTAAATCCATTTAGAATTTTTTGTGAGTGTTGAGACTTAAACTATTTGGCCATTATTGATAATATGTGCATTGTGTCACCATGGTAACTGCTGAACATTCCGCCATAGGCGTACAGGAAGTGCACCCCCAGCGTCAAGGATTATACAGTTAATACAAAAGAAAGTACTGAGATTTAATGTTGACAATCACATTCTGTTGTCTAAAGAAAGTGTTTTATCATCATCGTGGTATCAGAATCAGTATTGAGTATCAAGTTTATTCCTTAGTATCGAGATCGAGTTTGAAATGTTGTTACCGTGCCAACATTAACAGTAAAAACACCATCTTAAGAATTCAGGAAAGTCCTCGATCAGGGGTAAAATCAGGAAGGTTTGATTTGCTTTAAACCCGTGGATAAGTCCTTGGGATGAGCCTTATGTCTGCGCTAAAGGTTTGTCTGCTCCTCCGCTCCGAGTTCATTACAGGCCGCCCCAGGATCTCCCAGGAGCCTTTGCAGGTCGTATATTTCACCAGGAGCTCATTTGGAGCGGCGAAGACTCAAACAGACGAAGAGGAGAGGAGAGAGGAGGCAAGAGGAGGGCACCACAGGAGCTCAATACAACTTTAAAGGAGCTGTAGCTGATTTTAACTGCCTTAAAAAATGTGAAAAACAGAGAGAGTTGGTTTTAAACGGTTTGCAGTGGTCCAAAGTTATTCCACATTTTGAGCTTCCTCACAATTCACCTTAAAGAGTTTATACACGCTTTTTACAACTGTTGTTTGACTGTTTTCTACAACTGTTTTTGACTGTTTTCTACAACTGTTTATGACTGTTTTCTACGACTGTTTTTGACTGTTTTCTACAACTGTTTTTGACTGTTTTCTACAACTGTTTTTGACTGTTTTCTACAACTGGTTTTGACTGTTTTCTACAACTGTTTTCTACCAGTTTTGTACAGCTGTTCTCTAAAAGTTTTGTACTTTCTGCAACACTTTTGTACTTTCTACAGTGGCAGAAAACAGTTGCACAGTCAAAAACACTTGTAGAAAACAGTTGTAGAAACTAGAGTTGTCCCAGTTCTATCACGTGATCGGACTGTGGACTCGATCTGGACTCAGATGTTATGTTCTGATCAGGTATCAGATAAATAATATAAGTATATAACAAACAGCGCACACAGCACACAACTGTTTTTTGTTTTGTTTTTGTTGTTGTTTTTTTAATTGAGGTGTGGGATTTGCTCAGAGACATCCTGTCAGCGCAACTGTCTGTCCCAGCGTCTGTTGTACTAGCGGCGCATTTACGCTGGGACTTTTGGGCCGTGTCGTGCTCGGGTGCTGTTACCTGTGGTTCTGTGGCCTGTGTTCACACCTGCGCGGCCGATGACGTCATTGCACGATGCTGTTTGTTTGTATGTTGCGCTGCAGAGCTGGCGCTTTTGGTGGGGAGGGGTGGGAACAGCGTCATGGAGCGTCTTTTGAGCCAATGTTGCTCTGTGGGTTTGTGGATGTGGTGGTGGTGCGGGGGAGTGGGAGCGGCCAGCTGTGGGGCTTCTGTCATCTTGTTTGTATTTAGTGGTCTTGTATTATTTGGATGGATCATAGTTGAGCCTAAATGTTTCAAATATAATTCACATGCAAACATATAATACCAAATGTGCAAAGTGTAGATTGTGCAGAGTCGAGTCTCAGGTCTGATCTGGTTCTGGTCTGGTTCCTGTTTTGTCCAGTTCATTAAGTTTACTAAGTTACACATTCCAAGACCAAACTGTGAAAAGTCAAGATTTTCAACAATGATGGTGCATGGTTAGAAAAGTTAATAATAAAATTAAAGTTTTGGACATTTGATTTTTCAGACTAAGTTCAGCCCAAATACTACACATGAAATCAACACAATCTGATCCCACACACATCCGGGATCTGATTCTTTACTCTTAGTTCATTTCATAATATTTTATAGAAGTATTGGATCGGGACTCAGTATCAGCAGATACTCAAAATCAAAGGACTCGGACTTGGGGGCAAAAAATGTCATCGGGACATCCCTAGTAGTAACAACAAAAACAACAACAGTTTTCTACAACTTTTTTTCACAGTTTTTGGAGGCCAGAGTGGAGTTTTTCTGTTTTCTACACCTTTTTACAACTGTTTTCTACAACTGTTTTCTTGACTCTTCTCTACAGCTGTTCTTACAACTGTTTTTTACAACATTTGGAGGCCTGAGTGGAGTTTTTCTGTTTTCTACAACTGTCTTCTACAACTGTTTTTTACAACTGTTTTGTACAACTATTTTCCTATTTTCCGCAGCAGTTTTTTACAACTGCTATTACAGCTGTTTTCTACAATAGTTTTTAATATTTTTTTTTTTTTTTACATCTGTTTTCTATAACTGTATTATTTTTATTTTTTTTTTTTAACAAGGCCAGAGTTTTTCTGTTACAGTAAAGATGCATCAAATAGCATGCAAATAGCACACTTTTTGGTTTGTGGATGACAGACACATTATTGATACTTTGCAGCTGATGTCATCAACATTCCCTGGGCGTGTGATGCTAACTGGAAGCACTGCTCTGTTAGAAACTCTGTTACTCAAGTTAGACTTTAATCTGAGCTTTTTCCAGTGAGTCACTGTCACCTTTTAGTGTAAAATCAAACTCCTAAACAGGATCACAAATGCTCCGACTGATCACAGGCTCCTGAAAATGTGCTCTTTAAATCAATTTTGTAGTTTTCAGACCATTTTAAAACTTGTTTGTCTGTGTTTTCTAATGTGTGAATTATGTTACCATGGAAACTGCTGAACATATTGCCAATAAAAATGCATTATAGAACACCCCCAGTGTGATGTCACAGGAAAATATTGCTGGGTTTCAGATGACACCACAACATTTTATATTCCTGTATTATTTAGTACAGATGGGGGGCAGGTTTTTCTTGTAATTCACTGAGTTATTTTGTTTAGACAATAATAGAAATGATCAAGTCAAACATTTGTGAATTTTCCTTTTCAATATGTCATAGCAAAGTACAGTGTGATCAATAGGAAAAACTGTCCCTTTCCCCATCTGAGCGTATGACACCATCACATTGTAGAATCTGAAAACCACCAATCAATAGATGCAGACAATTTACAGCAGACAGACTCATGTTGACTCTAAAGCTACGTTCAGACTGCAGGGCTTAACGCTCAATTCCGATTTTTTTGTGAAATCCGATGTTTTTTCGAGGTCGTTCACATTTCCAATTAAATGTGACTTGTATGTGACTCCAGTGTGAACATTAAACGGCCCAAAAGTGTCCCACATGAGGGACACTGGAGACACGACAACGTCAACCACAGCGAGCGTCTCTGTGTTTACAGAAGTTGTCCAAACATGGACGCAGCATCGAGCACCTGGAGATTTTAAAGTTCCTCTCGTACCGGAGCCAGAACATGAACAACTTACTTGTTTTAAGGAGGAGATTGAGAAGGAGAAGGACGAGGTTTTTGGTCGTGGTGTTTTGTCGGGCAGCGGCAGCGACGTCCGTTGAAAGGAACGTGTGGATGTGGAGACGGAGCCAAGAGTGGTGAGTGGTGATGTGCTTCGCTTCAGTGACACGGAGTTCATTAACAATTTTCGCCTACTTCAGTGCAGAATAGTGACATTTGTGTCTTGTTGATAACGTGTAGGTGGATGAATGTGCTTTGTCCGTTCAGACTGAAGTCACATGTCAAAAGATCAGATATGTATCAGTTTCAGGAGCACATATCCAAGTGGCCTGGGTCACATTTGAAAAAATCGGATCATTAAAAGATCAGATACAGGTCACAGGGGCCAAAAAATCGGATTTGGGTCACTTCAGGCTGCAGTCTGAACGCAGCCAAAGAGCTGATTTTACAATATATGTGTACTGGAGCAAAAATAATTGTACTTTATTACGTGAAAAATTGGCCAATCTCACTTGTACACAAGTGAAGAATGTATAGTTTGTTTTGAGCCATTTTGGGGAGGGGTCAGGTCAAGGGAGGTTGGAGGGCCAGGTGAAGGGACGGGAGAAACAGGTCTCAAATCTGCCATCTACTGGTGACAAAATGAAATAATCTACAGAATGGCGCTTTAAACATCTCATGCAAAATCAACTTTTCAGATCTTTCTGCCTTCTAAGAGTGATGTGTGGGTCTTGTATTTGTCGCCCAAGTGGTTTTTAGATTGATTCAGTGTTTTTTTTTTTGTTTTGTTTTTTTTTTTTTTTTTTTAACAGTTGCAAGCGTATTTCCACCACCCTCCCACATGACAATGAACTAAAGCTGCTACAACGATGACGCGGCAGATACACCTATGACACCTTTGAAGTAGCAGAAAGTGCTTCGCCCCCCTCCCCCGCTCCACCACCTCCGCCCCCCACATCGTCTGACAATTCCCACATGAACACCTAAACAAAAGCGACAGCAGAAGCTCATTGTTCTACTCTGCAGTGAGCACAGGATATAATAAGTTGATCTACTAGTGTTTATTAATACTTTACCAATCAGTAATGTTCAGTTGATGTGGACTCGGTGCTTGAGCTTCGTGCTCCTCAAAGTCCTCGTCCGATTCCAGGTCCAACACATGCGGCTGAACGCGCTGTATCTCCATGATGAATAAAAGTTTATTTCTACCACTATCAGGGTGCACGTCTGTCTCCCCCTCCCTCCCTGAGATGGGCGGAGGAAGGGCGGCTCACTCGTCGCCTACGTCACGTTTGGAGAGGCGGAGCCTGTGCTTTCTCAGGACGGGCGGGGGGAGGAGCAATAGTCGGACTTTCATAGTTCCTGGTCTGTGACTGTCTCCAAGAAATCAGTAAGATTTCAGAACTATTGTGTAATGGATGTTCCAAAACCCAAATTGTGCTTGTTTATGTGCAGAAGATACAATGTGAAAAGAGTTATTTTGCATGAGATGGACCTTTAACAGATGTTGATTTTTTTGTAATAATGAATGCATCATCTACATATCATCTTGTAACTTATGGATTTGTATGTAAAGTCATAATTTTCTCTGTGAAAATGCAGATTTCTGGATGTTTTTATGGTTAATATTTGTGTAATCACTGGGCCTATCCACATGAAACAGAATGAAACATCTTCAGTCCGAGTAAATAAACCAAGTGAGGCAAAAAGTGGAGCCATTATTCAACTCCAAAGACGGGACTGTTGTGAGCTGAACAGACTTTAAACCAGAAGATTATTATGACAAGTTTGGTCTGTGAAAAATAAGGTTGTGTTTGAACATTTGTGTCTCGTCCCTGTCAGATCATCTGTCCCTGCCTTGCTCCTGTCTGCTCCTGTCTGCTCCTGTCTCTGAGTGGACGCTGACGTGAGGAGGCATTAATGATGGACTCAGGACAAATCCATTATTTTCTTCAGATGCTTGAGAAAAAAAAATCCATGACTGATGCTCCACCACATCTGCTCCTTTTGGCTCCTGTCTGCACCTGTCTCCTCTTGTCTGCTCCTCTGCACCTGTCTGCTCCTGTCTGTTCCTGTCTCTGCGTGGAACTGATGCGAGGAGGAGATGTTGATGATGGACCCAAAAAACCCCATCAGTTTTGTCAAATGTTTCAGAGAAGAATCCATGACTGATGCTCCACCACACCTGCTCCTGTCTGCCCCTGTCTGCCCCTGTCTGCCCCTGTCTCCTTCTGGCTCTTCCCCTGCACCTGTTTGCTCCTGTCTCCTCCTGTCTGCTCCTGTCTGTGAGTGGAACTGACGTGAGCAGGAGTTGTTGATGATGGATTCAGACAAATCCATCAATTTCTTTAGATGTTTGAGAGAAGAATCAATGACTGACGCTCCACCACACCTGCTCCTGTCTGCTCCTGTCTGTTCCTCTGCACCTGTCTGCTCCTGTCTCTGAGTGGAACTGACATGAGGAGTTGCTGATATTGGACCCAGATAAATCCATCAATTTCTTCACATGTTTGAGAGAAGAATCCATGACTTCCACCACATCTGCTCCTGTCTCCTCCTGTCTGCTTCTCTGCACCTGTCTGCTCCTGTCTGCACCTGTCTGCTCCTGTCTGCACCTGTCTGCTCCTGTCTGCTTCTGTGCACCTGTGTGGTGTGCTCCTGTCTACTTCTGTCTCTGCATGGAACTGAAGTGAGGAGGTTTTTGATGTTGGTCCCAGACAAATCCATCAGTTTCTTCACGTTTGAGAAAAGAATCCATGATTGATGCTCCACTACACCTGCTCCTGTCTGCTCCTCTCTGCTCCTGTCTGCTCCTGTCTGCTCCTGTCTGCTCCTGTCTGCTCCTGTCTGCTCCTGTCTGCTCCTGTCTGCTCCTGTCTGCTCCTGTCTCTGAGTGGAACTAACGTGAGGAGGAGTTGTTGATGATGGACCCACACAAATCCATCAGTTTCTTCAGATGTTTGAGAGAAGAATCCATGATTGATGCTCCACCACAGCTGCACCTGTCTGCTCCTGTCTGCTTCTCTGCACCTGTCTGCTCCTGTCTGCACCTGTCTGTGAGTGGAGCTGACGTGAGGAGGAGTTGTTGATGTAAAGATAAATAAATTTAAAAAAAAGATAAATCGATTATTTTCTTCACATGTTTCAAAGAAGAATCCACGACTAATGTGCCACCACACCTGCTCCTGTCTGCTCCTGTCTGCTCCTGTCTGCTCCTGTCTGCTCCTGTCTCCTCTCTGCACCTGTCTGCTCCTGTCTCCAAGTGGAGTTGATGTGAGGAGGAGTTGTTGATGATGGACTTAGGACAAATCCATTGATTTCGTCAGATGTTTGAGAGAAGAATCTATAACTGATGCTCCACCACACTTGCATCTGTCTGCTCCTGTCTGCTTCTCTGCACCTGTCTGCACCTGCCTACACTTCTTCTTCTTTCTGAACCTGTCTGCACCTGTCACTGTCAGGAAGAGAAGAATTCATGACTGATGCTCCACCACATCTGCTCCTGTCTGCTCCTGTCTGCACCTGTCTGCACCTGTCTGCTCCTGTCTGCTCCTGTCTCTGAGTGAGCTGAAGTGAGGAGGAGATGTTGATGATGGACCCAGACAAAATCATCAGTTTCTTCAGATGTTTGAGAGAAGAATCCATAACTGGTGCGCCACCAACATCTGCACCTGTCTGCTCCTGTCTGCTCCTCTGCACCTGTCTGCTCCTGTCTGCTCCTGTCTCTGAGTGAAACTGACGTGAGGAATTGTTGATGATGGACCCAGGACAAATCCATTATTTTCTTCAAATGTTTGAGAAACGAATCCATGACTGATGCTCCACCACATCTGCTCCTGTCTGCTCCTCTGGTTCTGCTCCTGTCTGCACCTGTCTGCACCTGTCACTGTCAGGAAAAGAAGAATCCATGACAGATGCGCCGCCACATCTCCTCCTGTCTGCACCTGTCACCGTCAGAGACAAACAAACTAAAATCTGTCTTTGTTTGGTCGGCAGGTTTATAAATTATCGATGTCCAGCCGTGTTGTCATGACGATCACATTCCAAACTCGATTCGGATTCTGAGGAAAGAGGAAAAATAGATGCACACAGAAAAAAAACCCACAAATTATGCACAAGATTATTTCAGAAAAAGTCTTTACAAAAAAAGTGACGTACTGCAGCTTTAAATGTATCTTAAATGTTTCTCACAGATTAATTCATTCAACTTTGCCTTCACTTGTTCAGACCTGGTTTAGACCTGGTTTAGTTTTGGTTTAGTCCTGGTTTAGACCTGGTTTAGTCCTGGTTCAGTTCTGGTTCAGACCTGGTTTAGTGCTGATCTAGACCTGGTTTAGACTTGGTTTAGGACTGGTTTAGACCTGGTTTAGTCCTGGTTTAGTCCTGGTTTAGATCTGGTTTAGTCCTGGTTTAGTCCTGGTTTAGTCCTGGTTTAGACCTGATTCAGACCTGGTTTAGTCCTGGTTTAGTCCTGGTTTAGTCCTGGTTTAGATCTGGTTTAGACCTGATTCAGACCTGGTTTATTCCTGGTTTAGTCTTGGTTTAGTCCTGGTTTAGTCCTGGTTCAGACCAGGTTTAGATCTGGTCTAGACCTGGTTTAGTCCTGGTTTAGTCCTGGTCTAGATCTGGTTTAGTGCTGGTTCATTCATCCATTTTCTTCTGCTTATCTGGGGTCGGGTCAAGGGGCATCAGTCTAAGCAGGGACACCCAGACTTCCTTCACCCCGGACACTTCCTCCAGCTCCTCCAGGGGGACCCTGAGGTGTTCCCGGGCCAGCTGAGGGGAGGCACCCACGAGGGGAGGCACCCACGAGGGGAGGCACCCACGAGGGGAGGCACCCTGGTCTAGTCCTGTTAGTCCTGGATTCTAAGTAAAGTTCAGATGTCAGGTTAGACTCTGCTTTAAAACATCATGAAGACATGCTCTTTTAAAACTGCTTCCACCTCTCCTCTTTTCTCCCCTCTGCTTCTCTCTCTCTCTCATTCTCTCTCTCTCTCTCTCTCTCTCCTCTGCTTCTCTCTTCTCTCTCTCTCCTCTGCTTCTCTCTCTCCTCTCTCTGCTTCTCTCTCCTCCCCTCTCTTCCCTCTTCTCTCTCTTTCCTATGCTTCTCTCCTCTTCTCTGCTTCTCTCTCTTCTCTCATCTGCTTCTCTCTTCTCTCTCCTCTCCTCTGCTTCTCTCTTCTCTCTCCTCTCCTCTGCTTCTCTCTCTCCTCTCTGCTTCTTTCCTCCCCTCTGCTTCCCTCTCTCTCTCTCATTTCCTATGCTTCTCTCCTCTTCTCTGCTTCTCTCTCTTCTCTCTATATTTTGCTTCTCTCTCCCCTCTGCTTCTCTCTTCTCTCTCTCCCCCTCCTCTCTCCTCTCTCTCCTCTGCTTCTCTCCTCTCTCCTTTTCTCTCTCTCCTCTGCTTCTCTCTCCTTCTCTCCTCTCCTCTCTCTTCTCTCCTCTCCTCTTTCGTGAGCGTGTCTTCACTTCTCTTCTCTCTTCTCTCTGGTGAGCGTGTCTTCACTTCTCTTCTTCTCTTCTCTCTCTCTTCGTGTCTTCTCTCTCTCTCTCTTCTCTCTGGTGAGCGTGTCTTCACTTCTCTTCTTCTCTTCTCTTCTCTCCTCTCTCTGGTGAGCGTGTCTTCACTTCTCTTCTTCTCTTCTCTCCTCTCTCTGGTGAGCGTGTCTTCACTTCTCTTCTTCTTCTTTCTCTTCTCTCTGGTGAGCGTGTCTTCACTTCTCTCTTCTTCTCTTCTCTCTTCTCTCTGGTGAGCGTG
>NW_026571115.1:4535000-4557500 GCF_026225935.1 Boleophthalmus pectinirostris | reverse complement strand
AGAAGGAATAATCTGGCCTTATTCATGAATCTTTTCTTTAAAAATAGTTTGTAATTTCCACTTTAAAGTTCCCATCTCATGTAAAATAACTCTTTTCACATTGTGTCTTCTGCACATAAACAAGCACAATTTGAGTTTTGGAACATCCATTACACATTAGTTCTGAAATCTTACAGATTTCTTGGAGACAGTCACAGACCAGGAACTATGAAAGACTGACTATTGCTCCTCCCCCCGCCCGTCCTGAGAAAGCACAGGCTCCGCCCTCCAAACGTGACGTAGGCGACGAGTGAGCCGCCCTTCCTCCGCCATCTCAGGGAGGGAGGGGGAGACAGGTGCACCCTGATAGTGGACAGGAATAAACTTTTATTCATCATGGAGATACAGCGCGTTCAGCCACATGTGTTGGACCCAGAATCGGACGAGGACTTTGAGGAGCACGAAGCTCAAGCACCACGTCCACATCAGCTGAACATTACTGATTGGTAAAGTATTAATAAACACTAGTAGATCGATTTATTATATCGTGTTCACTGCAGTGTAGAACAATGAGCTTATGCTGACGCTTTTGTTTAGGTGTTCATGTAAGTAAGTCTCTATTTATATAGTGCTTTTCACAGACAATATGTCACAAAGACGCTTTACAGAGCATTTTATAGATTCTTTTTTTTTTTTCTCCACACCTGCCATGCCAATTGGTGCCATCGATCCCTCCAACCACCACCATCACTCACGAACACACACCACTTTCATACTAGGCAATGTGGGTGAAGTGGACACAACGACCAGGCCCGGCCTTGCTTAGCTTCTGAGATCAGACGGGATCAGGCTTTGACAAGCCGGTATGACCATGTGGGAATGGTCAGTCGATGTGGGGTGGAGGCGAGGTGGAGGTGGTTGTGCGGGGGAGGAGGGCGGGTGTGAAGCGTTTTCTGCTACGTCAAACGCGTCATAGGTGTATCTGCTGTATGATCGTTGTAGCAGCTTTAGTTCGTTGTCACATGGGACAGTGACAGAAATACACTGCAATTTGTTTAAAAAACACAGAATCAGTCTAAAAAACACCTTGACGACAAATACAAGCCCACACATCACTCTTAGAAAGTAGAAAGCTCTGAAAAGTTGATTTTGCATGAGATGGGCCCTTTAAGAAGATTCTGAGAAAACTCAGTTTTCTTACACAGACAAGTTCATTCTTAAGTGGTCGTTGCACCAAACTCACCAACACTCAGCTACAAACACCTCCACACTCATTTACATTTAATTTACATATAAAATGAATGAAAGTATTTGGTTAGAAATGTCCTCTGAACTTCCAAATATGACCAGTATGAGTCTGATATTCTGACACGTGAAAGTTCGAGGAAGAGAGTAAACGAGGAGATCAGGTGAGTGTCTGCAGCAATGATTTCAAATGTCCAAACTCACATGAACACACTCAGGGAGGAAGATTAAAGTCTGCTTTCATCAAATGTATCAAGTTTGCCACGATGGACCTGGTGTATATCATGGGGGAGAGGGTAGGGGTGCATATAAGTGTGCTCTTATGGGAAAGACTGAGGCTCACTGCAGCCTGAAGAAAGTCTGTTAGGCTGAAGTGACCCAAATTTGATTTTTTCGCCCCATGCTCCTGTTTCTGATCTTTTAATGACAGTCTGAACCACACAGATCCGATTTTTTCAAGTATGACCCAGGCCACTTGGATATGTGCTCCTGAAACTGATACATATCTGATCTTTTGACATGTGACTTCAGTCTGAACGGTCAGATCACATTCATCCACCTACACGTCACAAATGTACACAAACGTTAATTCTCGTCACACGAAAACTGTGAACCTCTGTGTGAGTGAAGCAGTGAAGCACATGTCAATCCCTCCACTCTTGGCTGTGACTCTGCACACACATGTTCCTTTCTACGGACACTGCTGCCGCTGCCCAACAAAACACCATGTCCACAAACCTCGTCCTTCTTCTTCTCAATCTCCTCCTTAAAACAAATCATCTGTTCACGTTCTGGCTCCGGTAAAACAGCAACTTTAAAATCTCCAGGTGTTAAACGCTGCTTCCATGTTTAGGCGACTTCTGTAAACATTGAACACGCTCGCTGTGTGTGACGTCGTCGTGTCCTCCAATGTGCATGTGGGACACTTTTGGGGCATTTAAAGTTCACACTGGAGATCACATACAAGTCACATTTAATTAGAAATGTGAATGACCTCACAAAAAATATTGGATTTCACACAAAAAAAAAAAAAATCCAAATTGATCATTAAACCCTGCAGTCTGAACGTAGCCTAAGACTCAGTAGACTACAAAACTCCTCATAAATGTTATTGGAACACTTAGTCATATGTTATTAGGAAATAATTTAAGAAAATATATAATTTATAATCATGGAGGAATTAAAACTTTGTGTTGCTCTATCAGAGTGATAATATTCTAAAACAGCCGAATATTTGTTATTTCGAGTACGCCTGACTGTTTGCTCTTCCAGAAGAACATTTATAGTTAAGAAAAAGTTTTGTGAATTCCAAAAATGTTTGTAAGAAGAACTTAAGTACAAATGAGTTTGTAAGAATGTTTCATGAATGACGACCATTGTATTTTTGAGAAATAGAAACACGTGTAAAGACTAAATGAGACAAGCAGGTAGTAATCCCTTCTCCAGAAATATTATGCAATACACCTTTAAATTTTAACCATGTTCTAGTAGTTTCTTCTCATTGATCCTCTGAAGTTGTATTTGGAGTGATTTGTGCTTGTTTGAGGAATCTTTAATCACTTATTTTTAAGACGCCATTCTGTCAATCATCTCCCATTTTCAGCTCCCCCGGCACACACCCACTGCGACGTACACACTTCCTCCTCATTGTGTTTTAATTGTGACATTTTAAATCACAATATCGATCTAAAACGACTTCATAAAAGAAACTTTAGAAAACGGTGGAGTCCATTGAGAACTGACGTGACCGTAAACGTCATGACAGCGAAGCGCCACATGAGCCCTTCCTATGGAGAGCTGCACATCACACTAGAGCACAACATTTTTTATTTATTTATTTTTTTACATTTGAACCAAAACGACGACGTGACGCTGCCCAAGCCTACGAGTCACCCTTATGTAACAGATAATACTCCCTACAACTGTACAACTCAACATTATGTAACAGATAATACTCCCTACAACTGTACAACTCAACTTTATGTAACAGATAATACTCCCTACAACTGTACAACTCAACTTTATGTAACAGATAATACTCCCTACAACTGTACAACTCAACTTTATGTAACAGATAATACTCCCTACAACTGTACAACTCAACTTTATGTAACAGATAATACTCCCTACAACTGTACAACAACTCACTTATGTAACAGATAATACTCCCTACAACTGTACAACTCAACTTTATGAAACAGATAATACTCCCTACTAATGTACAACAACGCACCCTTATGTAACAGATAATACTCCCTACAACTGTACAACTCAACTTTATGTAACAGATAATACTCCCTACAACTGTAACAACTCAACTTTATGTAACAGATAATACTCCCTACAACTGTACAACTCAACTTTATGTAACAGATAATACTCCCTACAACTGTACAACTCAACTTTATGTAACAGATAATACTCCCTACAACTGTACAACTCAACTTTATGTAACAGATAATACTCCCTACAACTGTACAACTCAACTTTATGTAACAGATAATACTCCCTACAACTATACAACTCAACTTTATGTAACAGATAATACTCCCTACAACTGTACAACTCAACTTTATGTAAACAGATAATAACTCCCTACAACTGTACAACTCAACTTTATGTAACAGATAATACTCCCTACAACTGTACAACTCAACTTTATGTAACAGATAATACTCCCTACAACTGTACAACTCAACTTTATGTAACAGATAATACTCCCTACAACTGTACAACTCAACTTTATGTAACAGATAATACTCCCTACAACTGTACAACTCAACTTTATGTAACAGATAATACTCCCTACAACTGTACAACTCAACTTTATGTACAGTAACAGATAATACTCCCTACAACTGTAATCCTACAAGTCTCCCCATGAAGATCATCAAACTGGAGAAGGAAGTGTGGCCGTCACAGCGGGTGTGTACCTGTGGAGCTGGAAAGGGAATGGCATCTTAAAAATAAGCAATTAAAGATTCCTCAAACATGCATGAATCACTCCAAAAACAACTTCACAGAGACACTGAGAAGAAACTACTAGAACACGGAGAAAGATCTTGTATAACAGGTCGGCATTAAGCAGTAGTTAAAGTAGTAGTGTTTATGATCTAAAGCTTCATGTCTCAGAAAAACGGTTGTGCATGTGTTGAATAAATCAGTGACATAATCAGTTTCAGGTCCAACGAACAGAACAAACTGTTGTGTGTGATGTCACCTTTGCCCTTTGACCCGCCTCCTGACCTGAGCGCCGAAGCCGATTGGACAGTTTCATGTTCCTTCATTATCGTGCGAGTGTGTCTGCAGCGCTGTTCACCTTCACCACGAAAAAAACAAGACCTGGACTTGACTTAATGACTGTACAGAAAGAAAAGACAAGGAAGAGAGACGAAGGACACACTTACACTTACACTTCGACAAACTTTATTGATCTAAAAGAGAAATAGGTTGTTGTACAGTTGTAGGGAGTATTATCTGTTCCATAAGGGTGAGCTGTTGTACAGTTGTAGGGAGTATTATCTGTTCCATAAGGGTGAGCTGTTGTACAGTTGTAGGGAGTATTATCTGTTACATAAGGGTGAGCTGTTGTACAGTTGTAGGGAGTATTATCTGTACATAAAATTTTTGTGCAGTTGTAGGAGTATTCTGTTACATGTTTGTAAGGAGTTATCTGTACATTGTTGTACAGTTGTAGGGAGTATTATCTGTTACATAAGGGTGAGTTGTTGTACAGTTGTAGGGAGTATTATCTGTTACATAAGGGTGAGGTTGTACAGTTGTAGGGAGTATCTGTTACATTGATCAGGTGATGTTACATAAGGGTGTTGTACAGTTGTAGGGAGTATTATTTGTTACATAAGGTTGAGTTGTTGTACAGTTGTAGGGAGTATTATCTGTCCCTCTATAGTGTAAATGATGGAGAACAGTTTGTGTCCTCGTGTCCTTCACTGGGACAAATGTGTCCAGCTCACAGTCGATCACATGAGCAGCTTTACACATCAGTTTGTGTTTTCTTGGAGCTGCTCCTCCAGCAGAACACAGACAAGTCCAGGGGCCTTCACAGACTGGGAGAACATCTCCAGGAACTTGCTGCACACATTGAAAGACCTGGGTATTGAGGAAGTCGAGTCTCCTTATGCTCTTCTTGTACACAGCATTATTGTTGTCCCTCTAGTCCAGTCTGCTGTTCAGCTGGAAGCCAAGGTACATGTAGCAGTCACTATTTACAGAAGTGACAGATAGAAAGAGAGAGGGAAGATGGCGGGAGAGAGAAGAGAAAGAGAGAAAATGAAGGTGGACAGTTTACATATCATCTGAATATTCTAATGACTCCACAGAGAGAGAGAGAGGAGACAGGGGTGGACGGAAAAGAGGGAGAAAGAGGACGGAAATGTTAAACTAGGGATACTGTCCTGCTATTGGATATCAGCACATTTACTGGATCAGATATCGGCTTACAAATATCGACTCAGCCGATATCCTCATTGGGCATACAAACTGATGTAATAAGATTTCCTGTTCATAGTCGGACCCGAAAAACTCAATGCTTGAACTTTTATTGACACAGTTGTTGAGAAATATATAACAGATACACAACACTTCTGGATCAGTTCAGTTTCATTTTATTTTTCAGTAAAGGAAATAAAGGCTGCTTTTGAGTCTTTGCTGGTATCGGTTTATATCGGGTACAGGTAAATACTTGTATTATACTAATACTTGTGAAAACCTGTGATATCGAAATATGTATTGGACAAAGCTGGATCGCTGCATTCCTGCTGAAAATGTAGGAAACCAGGTCTGCACATTTACAACTCACACACACACACACACACACACACACACACACACACACACACACACTTCACAGAAACACATTAAACTGTTTCGTACAAATTTGTGATGCGAAAATGTTGAAATTAGAAGCATTCAGACAAAAACTGATTTTGTCAAAATAAGTTTACAATAAAAAGTCCCATACTGCAGCTTTAACCTGGTTTAGTTCTGCTTTAGTCCTGTTTTAGACCTAGTTTAGTCCTGGTTTAGTCCTGGTTTAGTTCTGGTTTAGACCTGGTTTAGACCTGGTGTAGTCCTGGTTTAGTTCTGCTTTAGTCCTGCTTTAGACCTGGTTTAGTTTTAGTTTAATCCTTTGCCTGGGCTTGTGTCTCATCTTCAGACTTTCTTCTGTTTGGATTCTTTCTGGAGCTTCTTAAACTTAATCCAAAAGGAGCAAAGCCTTGTGGGTATTTGGGCTGTGGGCACCAACACTGCACCTGAACACAACATTTACCTTTAAAATACATCTTAAAGAACTGTGCAGAAACGTCAGGAAAAGGAAATATTTACCCAAGACTAAACAGAGAAAGGACCAGGACGAGAACTGGACTAAACCAGGACTAGATCAGGACTAAACCAGGTCTAAACCAGGTCTAAACCAGGTCTAAACCAGGACTAAACCAGGACTAAACCAGGTCTAAACCAGGTCTAAACCAGGACTAAACCAGGACTAAACCCTACTCCATATCTTGACCTATTTTTGGTCTGGACTAACTTAGCTGAAAGTTACAAAAAGGTGAGTTGCTGTACAGTTGTAGGGAGTATTATCTGTTCCATAAGGGTGAGTTGTTGTAAAAGTACTATTACTACTTCAGGTACTGCTACTTCATATACTACTACTACTTCAGCTCCTGCTCCTCCTCTCTTGCTGATGTCTTTGAGTTAGTTTTTTCAGATAAACTACTATTACTACTACTTTAGCTACTACTACTTCAGCTACTTCTACTATTTCAAGTACTACTACTACTACGACTACTACTACTACTACTACTACTACTATTTCAACTATTACTAAGTCAGGTAGTACTATTTCAGGCAGTACTACTTTGGCTACTACTACTTCAGCTACCAGTACTTCAGCTATTACTACTTCAGCTACTACTACTACTACTACTACTACTACTACTACTACTACTACTACTACTGCTCACCTGTTACTACTACTACTGCTTCAGCTGTTACTACTACTTCAGCTACTACTAACTACTACAACAACAACTACTACTACTACTACTACTACTACTACTACTACTACTACTACTACTACTACTACTACTACTACTACTACTATTTCAGCTACTACTACTACTACTACTACTACTACTACTATTTCAGCTACTACTACTACTACTACTACTACTACTACTACTACTACTACTACTACTACTACTACTGTTTTATCTACTACTACTACTTCACCTACTTCAGCTATTACTGTTTCAGCTACTACTACTACTACTACTATTTCAGCTACTACTACTACTACTACTACTACTACTACTACTACTACTACTACTACTACTGTTTTAGCTACTACTACTACTTCACCTACTTCTACTTCAGCTACTTCTACTTCAGCTATTACTGTTTCAGCTACTACTACTACTACTACTACTACTACTACTACTACTACTTACTACTACTACTACTACTACTTCAGCTGTTACTACTACTTCAGCTACTACTACTACTACTTCTACTACTACTACAACTACAACTATTTAAGCAACAACAAATACTACTGTTTTAGGTACTACTACTCCTACTTCAGTTGCTGTTGTGTTTGCGTGCAGGTTTTTCAGATCAAGTGCACACCTCCCACACGTCACTGTGCTGCTGTGAACGTTGTGACATCATGGCCGCTCTTATCTGCTGAGTCCAGATTGTGAAGTCAGTGGTCAAACAGTGGGCTGTGTGGTCACCTGTCGCTACGGATCACCTGCCCCTCGCACCCGTCACACTCACGCGCTCCTGTCTCCTGATCTCCGCGGCGCTCCACATGTGCAGCTGCCGTAAGCCGATTACAGACGGGATCATTTCACACTCCGCACTAGCTCTGGGTCTCAAAGTAAAGCTGCACTCGGGAACTTTTCTGGTGACATGTTGTTGCTTTGTCTGGAATGTTTCACAGTATGGCATTAAACCTTTCTATCTCCATGGAGACCAAACCAGACCAAGTTACAGACCCTGCTCACAGTCAGAATGTCTGATTTTTGAGGTCTTTTTGAGCTGTAAAACCACCTGTATTTTAATAAATGTAAAGTAGAGCTGTTTAATGTCACACTGTGGAACATTCCAGACAGAGAAATGACATCTCCATAGAAACAAAAAGATGGAGGAACACCAACCAAAAAGTTACACTGTGCACCATTAAGTATTATTATTATAAAATGGACAGGTCAATCATGACATTTATTGTCCTACTACTACTACTACTATGGTTACTACTACTGCTGTACTGCTACTACTATTACTACTGTTGCTGCTACTACTACTTCTAGTAGTAGTAATAGTAGTAGTACTGTTATGGTTACTACTACTACTAGTAGTAGTAGTAGTAGTAGTAGTAGTAGTAGTAGTAGTAGTAGTACTGCTATGGTTACTACGACTACTGTGGTTACTACTAGTAGTAGTAATAGTAGTAGTACTGTTATGGTTACTACTAGTAGTAGTAGTAGTAGTAGTAGTAGTAGTAGTAGTAGTACTGCTATGGTTACTACGACTACTGTGGTTACTACTAGTAGTAGTAATAGTAGTAGTACTGTTATGGTTACTACTAGTAGTAGTAGTAGTAGTAGTAGTAGTAGTAGTAGTAGTAGTACTGCTATTGTTACTACGACTACTGTGGTTACTACTGCTACTGCTACTACTACTACTACTACTACCACTGCTGTTACTACTACTACTACTACTACTACTACTACCACTGCTGCTGCTACTACTACTACTACTACTACCACTGCTGCTGCTACTACTACTACTACTACTACTACTACTACTACTACTACTACTACTACTACTACTAATAATAATAATAATAATAATAATAATAATACAATTATTACTGCCACTGCTACTCCTACTACTATTACTGCTCCTCCTCCTCCTCCTCCTCCTCCTCCTACTACTACTACTACTACTACTACTATGGTTACTCCTGCTGTTACTACAGTAATTTAATGTTACCAACAGGTTCACATCTTGTTCAAATCAAGCCCTGGGGTTTCAAAATGGCCGCCATTCAAGTCAATGGGCCGAGCTTGGATCTTCTGGTGGCTGTGGGCCGACTGAGCATGTGCAGAAGTGTTTTTTTAGGGGCACACGCCAGAGCACGCGAGCACACGCACGGAGCGTATATCTTATATATATCTTATATATAACTTATATCACGTGACCAATCAGAGTGAGAGGAGCTAGAGCAGAGCGGAGCAGGAGCGAACCATTATAAAGTGTTTATAATGTTAATGATCTAAAAATAGGTAACAACCACCACAAAATCTGACATGTTTGAACGTTGTAGGTCCCTGACAGTCAAACACGAGCAGTTTGTGATTATATTGCACTCTATGAGAAAAATCCTCTCTCAGCCCAGAAGATGTTTTCGCTGTAGTACCAGAGAGTGTCACTCCATCAACTGGAGGCAGAGACAAGCAGCAACATCGTCTGCAGTTATTTTAATAGATCCATGATTCAAATCTGCAGAATTGATTTTTAATGGCTATGCAACATTTTGGAATAGTACTTGTTATAAAATGAAAAACAAAAAGATGAAAACAGACACTGTAAGAGAATTTAAGTAATTTATCCCCCATGTACATCTCTGAGTTTAACATTGACTCACAGGAGCTACAATAACAACATGATCTTCCACATGCTGGTTCTACTGTCCCTCTTAGTCTCTAAAACCTGACTAACTGGTACTACTGACCTTCATACATGTCATACATGTCATACTGTGTTGACTTTTCCCCCAGGTCAGTATTATCGATTATAAATAAACTTATCCTGCTTAAGACATCCACTTAGTCTCCAGCCTTTTACTTCCACCCTTTCTTGGACAAGCTGAAAACTTCTACAACAGATACTTCTACTAATACTACTGTTTTACTACTACTACTACTACTACTACTACTACTACTACTATTACTCCTCCTCCTCTCTTGCAAGGAGGACTTGTGTGGTTCTTTGGCACACAGCGCTTTAGATTCTATTAACATATTAGCTACAGGCTGTTATCCATTTTTTATTATGAGAATGGACAGAACGGACTGAAATGCTCAGTCTAGACCTGGTTTAGTTCTGGTTTGGTCCTGGTTCAGTCCTGCATTAGTCCTACTTTAGTCCTTCTTTAGTCCTGTTTTTGTCATGCTTTAGTCCTGGTTCAGTCCAGTGTTAGGTTTATTTTAGTCCTTCTTTAGTCCGTTTTTTTTTTTTTTTTTCGTGATTTAGTCCTGTTTTAGTCCTGGTTCAGTCCTGCTTTAGTCCTACTTTAATCCTTTTTAGTCCTGTTTTAGTCCTTAGTTTAGTCTAGTTTAGTCTTTGTTCAGTCCTGTTTTAGTCCTGGTTCAGTCCTGCATTAGTTTTACTTTAGTCCTTCTTTAGTCCTGGTTTAGTCTTGGTTTAGTCCTGCATTAGCCCTAGGTTAGTCTTCCTTTAGTCTCAGTTTAGTCCTGTTTTAGTCCTGATTCAGTCCAGCCTGATCCAGTTTCAGGGCTAGTTCTTTATTGGATTTGCACAGGTTCATTTTGGTCCACAGACGCTGTTTCTCCATGTGTAAACTTTGAGAATGATCGCATTAAAAGAAAATGAGTTTCGGCCTGGAGGGAATTCAAGGCCCAAATTTTCCCCAGATTTGATTTAAATTTAACTGTCTGATAATGTCACCGCCGTGATGGATTCCCCTGCATCTTCGAGTCCAGAACCAGAACCGGAACCAGAACCAGAAGCAGAGTCGGAGCCGTTTCAGGTTTTAAAACAATCACGTCTTTTAGATCATGTTTTATTTCTTCGTCGAGGGAGCCGATTCCACGCTGAAGAGCCGGATCATCCAAACACGAGATCAATATTTAACAGGCGCGATACAGAGGGGGTCCCACAGGGGGCGCCGGCGTCTCCAGCTCCAGGCCTGTTCATTTATTCACGCCGCTGTCACTGTGTGTGCGCTTCTGATGCCATTCGAGGCTGTCGCATTCTTTGGGGCTGTGGAGATAACTGAAAGCACTACTCTGTCTGAAGCTATCACGAGCGAGACAAGCAGTAACATCACTACGCTACATTACGGCTCAGATCTGTGGAGAGGAGCCCTATTCACAGAAGGAATTCATGTATTTTTGAGCAGAAACAGCTGTAATGAATAAATGTTAGATGGAGATCTTTAATGTCACACACACAGAAGTATACAGTCGTGGACAAAATTGTTGGTACGCCTCTGGCAATGAAAGAAAAATCAGCAATGGTTACTGAAATAACTTAAAATTGAGAAAATCTATAATAAATAAACATTTCTTGACATATAGCCAATGAAAATCAGACACTGTTTTTGAATAGTTGTTCAAAAGAATTATTTAAAAAAACAAAATAATGAAAGTGGCCTGGAGAAAGATGATGGTACCTCTAGAAAAGATTGTAAATACTTGGACGATATGGACATGTTAAACTTTGGTGTGTCTCTAATCTGCATCACATGTGTCTTCAAACATGTCCTCAGTCAGTCTGTCTGTTTAAAGGGGGACATGTGTCACTGCTGTTTGGAGACATGATGGACACAACACTGAACATGGACCAGAGAAAGAGAAGAAGAAAACTGTGTCAGGAGACTAGAAAGAAAATGATAGACAAGCAGGATAAACATAGAGGCCATAAGACCATCTCCAAGCAGCTTGATGTTCCTGTGATTAGTTACACATGTTCTCGGAAGTTTAAGGACTGTAACCAACCTCCCTGGACACGGCCGCAAGAGGAAAATTTATGACAAAGTGAAGAGTTGGATCATATGAATGGAACCAAAGAGCCCAGAACCACCTCCAAACAAATTAAATGTGAACTTGAAGGGCAAAGTACATCAGTGTCAGATCACACCATCCATCACAGTTTGAGCTAAAGTGGACTTCATGTGAGGACACTATGTCACACCAAGTAAAGAACACTGTCCCTACTGCGAAGCACGGAGGAGGCTTGGTTTTGTTCTGGGGCTGTTTTGCTGCATCTGGCTCAGGGCGTCTTGAATCTGTGCAAGATACAACAAAATCTCAAAACTATCAAGGTATTTTAGAACGAAATGTGTGGCCTAGTGTCAGAAAGCTCAGTCTCAGTCTTAGGTCATGGGTCTTTCAACAGGATAATGAACCAAAACACAGCTAAAAACACACAAGAATGACTAAGAACAAAATATAGGACTGTTCTGGAGTTTTCTTCTGAGAGCCCAGATCTCAGTCTTACTGAACATCTGTAAAAGGAGCTGAAACATGCGTCTTCAAACCTGAGACAACTAGAACAGTTTGCTCTCTTGGAGAGGGTCAAAATACCTGTTGATCAGTGCAGAAGTCCCACTGACAGTTACAGAACTCATTTGTTTGCAGAGTTTGCCTCAAAAGGTTGTGCAATAAACTATTAAGTTAAGGGTACCATCATTTTTGTCCAAGCCAGTTTCATTATTTAGTTTTTTCTAATAATTCTGTTGAACCACAAGTGAAAAACAATGTTTGATTTTCACTGAGCAATTTTCAGTAGTTTATTAATTAATTTATTTATTTTTTGCTTTTATCAGTTTCAAGTTATTTCAGTGATGATTGTCAATTTTTCTTTCATTGCCAGAGGGTTACCAACAATTTTGTCCACGACTGTAATTAAATCTGAAGCTGAACACAAGATGATGTTGTATTGTCAGAATCGATCACAGAACAGTGATCAAATCCAACCCGAGCCCGATAAGCATTAAGATATTTGTGTCCGACTCCGACCGAACCCGACACAAATAAAATCACACTATTTTCACAACCCCACTAATGACACACATAGGATATTGTTTGTGTTCCTCTAACAGACACAGAGACGCAAAATACAAACTCAGGATAGAGCGAAAATAATGAGAAGACTTTATTCCTCACCGCTCGTAAAGAGGGAAATTTAAAGTGCAGCATCACATCCACCTTATCCAAAGAAATTGTTCTCTACAAATAATGACATCCAGTCCACAAAATTAACTATTAATCCAATTTGTGGCGTTCTCTAAAAGATCGAGGTGAAGCTGCAGATTAGCCACAGTGACATAGTATTGCACCATGTTTCACAAATAATAATAACACAGTTTTGACTTAACAGGCCTTAACAGGAGAGATGTTTGTATCAGGCTGTAGGACCAGAGCTAATTTGCACCTGTCGTCCCTCGACAGGTTCACTGATTGATTGTATTTAATTGACCTGAGCTATCAACTGTTCTTCCTGGAGACCTGGAGCATGTTTTGGGTTGATGGGTGAAACCGGAGCGCCGGGAGGAAACCCATCCAGACACGGGGAGAAACATGCAAATACCCCATCGAAGTCAAATACCCCAGCTTTAAAGCAGAACTAATTAACATTTTTACCTTAATTAATGTCTGATGGTTCGATATGACATTTTGGGGTGTTTGAAGGGCACACTGGCACCACCACCTGTCTCTGGGCAGAAAAAACAGACACGCAATTTAGCTGCCAAAGATTTGCCGTCAGTTCTCAAGGCTCTGTTCTCGACCCACCGTCAGTTCTCAAGGCTCTGTTCTCGACCCGCCGTCAGCTCTCAAGGCTCTGTTCTCGTCAGCTCTCAGGGCTCTGTTCTTGACCCGCCGTCAGTTCTCAAGGCTCTGTTCTCGACCCGCCGTCAGCTCTCAGGGCTCTGTTCTTGACCCGCCGTCAGTTCTCAAGGCTCTGTTCTCGACCCACCGTCAGTTCTCAAGGCTCTGTTCTCGACCCGCCGTCAGTTCTCAAGGCTCTGTTCTCGACCCGCCGTCAGTTCTCAAGGCTCTGTTCTCGACCCACCGTCAGTTCTCAAGGCTCTGTTCTCAAACCACCGTCAGCTCTCAGGGCTGTTCTCGACTCGTCGTCAGCTCTCGGGGCTCTGTTCTCGACCCACCATCACTCAGGGCTCTGTTCTCGACCCACCGTCAGCTCTTGGGGCTCTGTTCTCGACCTGCCATCAGCTCTCAGGCTGTTCTCGACCCGCCGTCAACTCTCAGGGCTCTGTTCTTGACCCGTCATCAGCTCTTGGGGCTCTGTTCTCGGCCCGTCGTCAGGTTTCAGGGCTGTTCTCGACCTACCTTCATCTCTCAAGGCTCTGTTCTCGACCCGCCGTCAGCTCTCAGGGCTCTGTTCTCGACCCGCCGTCAGCTCTCAGAGCCCGTTTTCTCGTTCTCGCGAACACAGGTACTCAAGCTGCGACACACCCCTTACTGAAGCTATCCGCATTTCATTGCAAGAATAAATATCTAGTGCTTAGTTGTGACGTGTCAGCCATGGAACAATTAGCTAGAAGACAGCAGAAGCTTTTGTCAGTTTTTTTCAGTGTAGCTCTGAAGCACTACTGCTGAATTTACTTTGTTCTCCTTTAAGTTCCTATCTCTAATATTGTAATGATAAGACTTGATTTACTGTTCAGTGGTCATAAAGTTAAAGGTGCATTGTGTTTTTTTGGTTGGGGGTCCGTCAGCTTCTTGTTTCTATGAAGATGTTATTGCTCTGCCTGGAATGTTACACGGTGTGACATTAAACAGCTCTACTTTACATTTATTCAGTTACAGGTGGTTTTATTGCCTAGAAAACCAGACATTCTGACTGTGAGTGGTCTTTTCGCTGAACGATGGAAGAGGCTGAGAGTGACTTTAGTGTATTTATTACATAAAACCATCAGAGGAGGTAATCGGCTCGGCAGCTTGCGGCCCGTTTTAGTCCTGGTTTAGTCCTGGTTTAGTACTGTTTTAGTCCTGGTTTAGTCCTGTTTTAGACCTGGTTTAGACCTGGTTTAGACCTGGTGTAGTCCTGGCGATCAGCTCGGCGGTTGCGGTGCGTGTATATTTATAATCAACTAATGTTTGTTCCCCAGCCACTGCCTATATCAGCCGCGTCTTCCTCCACTCCCTGACACTTTAGCACTTTAACATACCTGGAAACTATCTTGTGGCTCTCTTTCTAAAGATTGTGTTTTTTGAGCATTTAGCTGCCTTTTCTTGGACTTTTTGTAATTAAAATTTTTTCTGCTCTCAGTAGTGATGTGTCCTCTGTGCTGAAGCTTCGACGTGTGTCGAGTAATCCAGGAAGGCTCTGGTGAAGTACGAAACGAGGCTTGTATTTGTGACGTATGTGGTGACATTCGAAGCCTCGCAAACCTCCCGTACCACGTGACTTGTTCAGGAAGTAGTTCACGGATTTGGTGCGTGATTCGAAACATAAGGACCAGTAAACACATTTTGTGGTTTTGGGTTATTTTGGGTTATTGCGAGTTTTTTTTTTTTTTTTTTTTCGATGGAGCCAGCAAGATAAAGAATATTTTCCCCTGTTTGGGAACATTTTGAGCTGATATCTGCTAATAAAGTGTCTAGTAATAATGACATCATTAAAAAAACAATATTACTAAATACACAAATTTGACAACACAGTGTTTCACCCCTGTTGTGTTAGGGGTGCGATGTTTCCCAGAGGCACACACTGCTGTTTGGCTAAAGTTAAAACTGAAATGATATCACAGTGGGGTATAGCAGAAAAGTCACCTGTCTTGTGACTGATGGTGCAGATGGGTGCTTGTGCTAGAAAAGATTCATAAGTGTTATACGATTTGTGTGGCCCATACTTTAAATTTAATCATAAAAAAGACCTTGAACAAAATGATGAGCTGTCTGACACCTGGGCAGACTGTCCAAAGATAGTTGGTTATTTCAAGAGCAGCACCACTGTAAAGGTACTTTATTCAATTGCAATATGATAAATACAGCTGTTGCTGCTTCAGTGACACTTGGAATTTTATTTTGGCTATTTTATAGGAGAGGCTAACACAGGTGCAGCAACAAATGGGCTGGTCAGTACTCAAGCTGATTCAGGAGGTGGACACACAGTGGAACAGCACGTACCACATGATCTACGGGAATCTGTTGGAGCAGTACTGGCAGACCTCCGGACAGACATATCCCCGCTAACATCAGAGCAGTACACGATTATTACAGACTGTGTCAAAGTACAGTCTTCATTCAGTGAGACAGAGAGTGTCTGGGTCAAAAGTGATACCACTATTGACCAAGCTACACCTGCACTAGAGGAGGAGGAAATCGGCATGATTCAAACTCCAGAGAGTAGAGGGATGGCTGAGTATTTACGGCGGCAGTTGTGGGATAAACTGCATAACCTGCAGTCTGAGTATTATGGTGGTCTCTTGCAACACTGCTGGATCTGAGATAAAAAAAAAAAAAAGGCTTCTTTAACCCTAATAAAGCAGCAGATGCTGAGGAAAGGATAATTTCAGAATTTGCTGCTGTTGTAAGGTGGTGGCGGTGGTCGTCTGCTACTCATCCTGCTACTCAGCCTGTGGCAAAAGGTAAAGGCTAGCCCATATTCTAATTGTGTTTTTATTTAGTCACTCAGCCTGTTTCTCTCTTAGGTAGCAAACTGTGTCATCGTTTGAATGCCACAATCCAAATGACAAGGACGTCAAACGTAACAGCACATGCTGTTGTTGAGGTCCAAACTTATCTAGGGAAGCCTAATATTGGAAGGCTGGATGACCCCCTTCTGTACTGGGAAAAACATAAGAACACATTACCAAACTCCTGTACAAACTCACAGGGGCTTTTCTCTGCACACCTGCTTCATCTGTGCTTCATCTGTGCTTCATCTGTGCTTCATCTGTGCTTCATCTGTGCTTCATCTGTGCCCTGTGAAAGGGTGTTTTCAAAAGCAGGGGAAATTGATATTTTTAAATAAAAATGAATAAAATGGCCCTATTTTGCCATCCTTATTGTCACATAAGCACAGCCATAAAGTAGTAACACAAGAACAGTCACATTACATCCCTATCTCCAATTTGTTTCTACTTTTTCTTTTAACTTGACCGTTATATCATGAACACAGACTCCATGTTAATAAATTCACAATTTATGTTGATATCACAAACATTCAACTATTTAATCATTAATTTGATCGTTGAGCATCAGCTCAAAAGTTGAGCAAATGTATGGAACACTTCAGTGCTTGATGGGGCTTCAGCTCACCATCAGTAGCTCTCAGTGCTCCTTGGATCTCCCATCTCTACTCACCTGGTCGTCTCGTGACTTCTGCTCCACCAGACCCCTTCCCAGCTCCTATCACACCTGTAAAATACTTTTTTTTTTTTACTTCACCTGAGTTTTGGTTCTGCTCTTGGGTCCTAGGTGTGTGCTTTATAACATTACAAACTGACCCAAACATGGACCCGTTGGACCTGAACTCTATTCTCTAAGCAGTTTCCAGTCAAGGCCAACTGCTGAGCACATGACCCTCTCCTAAATGTAAAACCAACAGTCGTCAGCTGCTCAGATTGTCCAACTTGGTGTCCTGCTGCAGAATCTCACTGCTGCTTTGACTCAGTCTGCTGCTGCTCCTGCTGTACAACCTTCACCTGGTCCTTCCTCTGCTTCAGCTTCACATAGTCACCAAACCCACGAGTCACATGTTCCAGATCCTGAACATTATGCAGGTGACATGGGTAAATGTGGTGATTTTTCTTCTCCAATGCTCAGTGATTTTTAGTCAAAAACTGATCACTTATGCCTCTGATAGCTCGAAAATAGCGTTTGTAATGGGACTGTTACAAGGTAAGACCTTAGCCGTTTGGAAAAACGGCGATATCGCAAAATTCTGATGCTTCTGTAGCTGAATAAAGAATCGCCCACCAGCAGTCCTCTTCTCGTGTGCCTACCTCCTCCCTGCCCAGAATTAATCCTAACATGGCTTCATGTTGAGTGTCTGTAGATTTCTCTCCTGTGTTGAATGCTGGTTCATCAAGCGATGAGCTCATGCAATTAGGCAGGACTTTCCTGACACCTGCTGACTTGCTGAGCGCCTCCATCAGATCAAGTCCGGTAAGTACATCTACTGTGGTAATATGGGCCATTTTCTTTTTTCTTGCCACCTGCCCTGTTCAGCTAAAAGGGGGGCTCATCCGTAGACAAGGGGGTACTGGTGAGCCAAACCCAACTGCTGTCAGGTCAGGTTGCCATGTTCTATGAGGATTCATCTACGTTTCATGTGTCTCAGCTTAAGTTTGTCCATGTCAGTCCTCTTTTTCTAATTTAGATTTTTTTCTACCCATCTCTATTCACCTGGTTGTCTCGTGACTCGTGCTCCACCGGACCCCCTCTGTTCAATACCTACCTGCTCCACCGGACCCCTCCCAGCTCCTATCACACCTGTAAAATAAATCTCTTTACTAGTGATGGTGAGATGAAACCTTATGAGGCACTGAGACACTTGAGCCAATAGGTTCGAGAAAGGTTCATTTCTCGAAGCTTCATGTGCACATGAAACCACCTACTGACCAAGTGTATAATCACAGGCAGCTGGATCAGAACCACATCATGCATCAGGCATTGAATTTTTGTGTCTGTTATGTCTGTTGGGAATGACTATGAATTACAAAAAATGGATGACCACATAATTTCTGTACATCTATTATCACATATATGTATAATCTATTTTGTATGTATTCTGGGGGTGTAATCAGGCTGAGGACAGTGAAAGTGCTTGTGGAACTAGGAAAAGGGTACAAATTATACTTGTGGAACTTGGACAGTGATGTACAGGATAGGGGGAATTGTATTCATTTTTATTTATAAACAAGAGTTTCTCAACAGCTTTTGGTTTTAAATTATTTCTTTCTTTTTTTTTTTTGACACAACCTCTCCGGCCTTGGGGAGACTATAAATGCTATCCAAACTTTAGTATACAAACTCTCAACTGACCTTAATTCTCCTTCAAACACCCACATTTTGACTGGAGCCTGAGGGTCTATATCGCTGTAACAGCTTGCGGCAAAATCTAAACCATTCCCGAAGCGATCACATGGAACAGCCGAGCAGCGAGGCTTTGGACGTCATATGAAGCAAGCCTCAAAACGCACTTCACGGAAACACCCCCTTCATTACTCAACACGCTTCGAAGCCTCTGCACACCTTGAAACATCACTACTCTTTACCTGAGTTTTGGTTCTTCTTTTGGGTTCTGGATCTGCGCTTTATAACACCTAGACTTTGTGTAAAGTGGACGCCTCGATGCTCCAGTCTGAACACAAGATATAAGATAAGATAAATCTACAGTACATGGAACAGTCATGATTTTGTTCAAACCGTACTTCAGGGTGCTCACACTTTTTCAGCATGTGAGCTACTTACAAAATGACCAAGTAAAAATGATCTACCTAAAACAAAGCCAAGCAAACTGCACTGAAACACTCTGTGCCCCTTTTTTGGACCCTCACCCACAGTTTGAGAACCTCTTCTTTAAGAGAACTTCCTCTGGCACTTTACACAAAACTATGAAAAAAGTGAAGGAAGATTTTTAACCTGTTTTTTAAAGTTCCAAACTGGAGTTTCATTCTTTTCTGGTTTTGCAGTGATATTTACCAGCCTCTGCACATTTACCAAACCAAACGCACATCGTGACAAACACAGATGCATTTGTGCACTTTTGTTAGACAAACTTCAGCCAAATGTGGCAGTAGGTCTGTTCTGTAGATCCGCTCTATGCTGTAGACCTGCTTTGTACCAACACTGGAACACAAATTTAGACTGGTTTTTGCTTCACGTTTGGTCTTGCTCTTCTAATCAGCCGCACTGTGGGAGGGGCTTGTGTTCGCTGTACGCAGGAAGGAGCGAGAGCGTGAAAAGGCGAGGGGCGGCGTGCTGACGTGAGGCAGATGGACAGGTAGGATGTTTAGGAAGTTGAACCTGCCCTGTGATGCACGCTGGTACACGAGGGCACACGCTGTCGCAGACGAGCCGTGCATAGGGAGCGTGTGTGTTTGTGATGCGCCGTAGAGTCTTCCGCGGGTTTCAAATGAGCGCACAGGCTGCACTGAGACGCCCCACACGCTCCTGCACCCGCTACAAGTTTATTACCAACAGCAGCGGCCGTAATGAAATATGATCACACTTGTTGAGTGTCAGACCTCGAGTGAGAGACAAGACCGAGTCCAAACGCGAGTCCGAGACGAGACACGGCGATCTACCCACACCACCTTGGTGATCAACTGGTAGATTGAGATCGACGTATTGCGCACCCCTGATACAGACAGATTTTATTCCATATCAAAGCATTTCCATGGAAACAAGCAGGAAGAGGCCGTCGTCCAGGTCAAATAAGAGTCAGGTTTGTGGAGTTGCAAGCCCGCTCACAGTAAGAACATGTTTTACAGAGCAGATTGTTCTTGTGTCTGTGTTTTAGTTTTCATCTATGACACCCGTTTGGCGAGTTGCTGTTTACGGTGAAAGTTTAAGTGTTTTTCATGTTGTTTTATTTGAATATTGTCTGTGTGTGTGGAGCAAACGCCCAGCTCTGAGTTTGTGCAGAAACATTTGAAAATCATTCTCTTTAATATTCATGTTTCATTAGCGAAATGTCACGTTTGTTTTGGATCTGAATTTTCTTCTTCTTAAAAACATATCTGGAGTTGTTTGTTTCATTCAGGCACATTTGAGTAATTGCACTTACTTCTGAGCTGAAAACTCTTGGTCCCACTGCGTGATGTCATCAGGGGGTGGTTCAGGGTCGGCTGGTCTGTCGGAACCAAAACAAAACTGTAAACTTAAAGAAAAGGCTCATTGTTTGTAGAAAGTGAATATTTGATGTTCAATTCATTTAGATGCAGAGGACAGTTACTCTGATACTGACCAGACTAAACCAGGACTAAACCAGGACTAAACCAGGACTAAACCAGGACTAAACCAGGTCTAAACCAGGTCTAAACCAGGACTAAACCAGGACTAAACCAGGACTAAACCAGGTCTAAACCAGGACTAAACCAGGACTAAACCAGGTCTAAACCAGGACTAAACAGGTCTAAACCAGGACTAAACAGGTAACAGGACTAAACCAGGTTAAACCAGGACTAAAACAGGTCTAAACCAGGACTAAACCAGGACTAAACCAGGACTAAACCAGGTTTAAACCAGGACTAAACCAGGACTAAACCAGGTTTAAACCAGGTCTAAACCAGGACTAAACCAGATCTAAACCAGGTCTAAACCAGGTTTAAACCAGGACTAAACCAGGTTTAAATCAGGACTAAACTAGGTTTAAACTAGGTCTAAACCAGGACTAAACCAGGATTAAACCAGGTTTAAACCAGGACTAAACCAGGACTAAACCAGATCTAAACCAGGTCTAAACCAGGTTTAAAACAGGACTAAACCAGAAGTCAACCAGGTCTAAACCGGACCTAAACCAGGACTAAACTAGGACTAAACCATTATTAAACCAGGTCTAAACAAGGTCTAAACAGGTGTAAAAAAGGACTACAACAGGACTACATCAGGTCTAAACCATGGCCCAAACCAGGATTAAACCAGGACTAAAACATAACTAAACCAGAAATAAACCTGGACTAAGACGAAAATAAACTAGAACTTAAACTAGAACTAAACTAGAATTTAAACTAGAATTAAACTAGGACTAAAACATGACTAAACCAGGGCTAAACCTGAACTAAACCAGGGCTAAACCAGGATTAGAAACCATGTATCTGAGCACAATGTGTCTTTCCCCAGAATAAGCCCACTGTTTACTGTCTGCATCGAATTACAACGAGTTTTACTGTCAGATAATCAGAGAGTGTGCGTTTGCATGCTAGTTGCTGTTACCTTTACCGTGACAAGCGAAACTCTGCTGTCTGAAAGTTGAACGTTTTGTGTCGTCGTCGTGTGTTATTTGATTCAGGTCTCTCCCGTGGCGTTTTCTTCTCGTGTGCCTCGCGTCTGTTTCTTCTTCTTTCCTGGCAGAACAGAAGTGAACTGTGTTGATTTAAATTGCTTTGTGGAAAAACAGGGAGTAGATTAAAGATTCAAATGTATGCAGCAGGCACTTTGTGACATTTGGAGAAATCACGGCTGAACCCGAGCGTTCATCAGACTCACACAAACTCATTTAAGAGCGACTTAAAGGAGCTCTGCCTCGTTTTTACTGTTAAGTCAACTCCAAATGATGAATGTTGCAAAACAGAACGACAAGACTGCACTGACCCTCACCTAAGGCCTTTAGTCCTGGTTTAGCCCGGGTTCAGTCCCGGTTTTGTTGTGGTTTAGTCTTAGTTTAGATTTTTGGTTTAGTCTTGGTTCAGTCCTGGTTTAGTTCTGGTTTAGTGTGGGTTTAGTCCAAGTTTAGTCCAAGTTTAGTCCCGTTTTAGATCTTGTCCTGGTTCAGTACTAGTTCAGTTCTGGTTTAGTCCTAGTT